>NC_037676.1:89048439-89097436 GCF_003255815.1 Theropithecus gelada
TTTTTTTTTTTTTTTTTTTTTTTTTTTTTTTTTTGAGGCGGAGTCTCCCTCTGTCGCCCAGGCTGGAGTGCAGTGGCCGGATCTCAGCTCACTGCAAGCTCCGCCTCCCGGGTTTACGCCATTCTCCAGCCTCAGCCTCCCGAGTAGCTGGGACTACAGGCGCCTGCCACCTCGCCCGGCTAGATTTTTGTATTTTTTAGTAGAGACGGGGTTTCACCGTGTTAGCCAGGATGGTCTTGATCTCCTGACCTTGTGATCCGCCCATCTCGGCCTCCCAAAGTGCTGGGATTACAGGCTTGAGCCACCGCGCCCGGCCCATACCTACGTATTTTCTACTTCACTTGCCTTTACAAAAAAAAAAAACCTTTTCATGTAACAGAAATATAAATGTAAATGGGTTCTTTCTGGAAGGAACTGTGTCTTTAACAGAAATGTCAGGAAAGAATGAATCTAAGTTATATACAACATTAGCAAGATGTGAAGATTTAACCTTTTTTCTCAATCAGATGTTGCTGATTTGGTGGAGTACCAAAAAGTACATATAGAAAGAAAAAAAACTATAAGGCAAAAAACTGATATCTTCCCGAACAGGAGATAATCCCATAAAAGTCATTGGTGTCTAATTTAAAGCATTTGTTTTCCTTTAGAAAAGAGTTACTGTCACTTATTCTCAATTAAGTTCGTCGTTCAGGTATAAATAGTTTTATAATATTTTAAAACACTGTTAAGATAATTTAGCTTAGTGGCTTTCATACATTTCTGACCATACCTATAATAAGACAAATATTTTCATTGTGCCTAGTACACACATAAATATGTATATGTGATTTTAAAAATAAAACACAAACTTTTATAATATCTACTATTATGTATGAGGCACTCTGCTATTTTCTTTTAAAACATTTTTATTTAATTTCAATAGTTTTGGGGGAACAGGTGGTTTTTGATTACATAGATAAGTTCTTTAGTGGTGATTTCTGAGATTTTGGTGCACCGGTCACCCAAGCAGTGTACACTATACCCATTGGGTAGCCTTTTATCCTTCACCCCCCTTCTCACAGTTCCCCCTGAGTCTCCAAAGTCCATTACATTATTCTTATGCCCCTGCATCCTCATAGGTTAGCTCCCACTTATAGATAAGTATATACAATATTTGATTTTCTATTCCTGAGTTACTTCACTTAGAATAATGGTCTCCTTCCAGGCGAGGTGGCTCATGCCTGTAATCCCAGCACTTTGGGAGGCTGAGATGGGCAGATCATGAGGTCAAGAGATTAAGACCATCCTGGCCAACATGGTGAAACCCTGTCACTACTAAAAATACAAAAATTAGCTGGGCGTGGTGGCACACACCTGTAGTCCCAGCTACTCAGGAGGCTGAGGCAGGAGAATGACTTGAACCCGGGAGGCGGAGGTTGCAGTGAGCCGAGATTGTGCCGCTGCACTCCAGCCTGGGTGACAGGGCGAGACATTGTTTAAAAAACAAAAAACAATGAAAAAAGGAATAATGGTCTCCAACTCCATCCAAGTTGCTGCAAATGCCATTATTTTGTTCCTTTTTATGGCTGACTGGTATTCCGTGGTATACGTGTGTGTACATACAAATACATCAATATGCAGTAGAGGTGTCTGCAACTTAGAAATGGAGTTTACGGCCGGGCGCGGTGGCTCAAGCCTGTAATCCCAGCACTTTGGGAGGCCGAGGCGGGTGGATCACGAGGTCAGGAGATCGAGACCATCCTGGCTAACATGGTGAAACCCCGTCTCTACTAAAAATACAAAAAACTAGCCGGGCGTGGTGGCGGGCGCCTGTAGTCCCAGCTACTCGGAGGCTGAGGCAGGAGAATGGCGTGAACCTGGGAGGCGGAGCTTGCAGTGAGCCGAGACCGCGCCACTGCACTCCAGCCTGGGCGACAGAGCAAGACTCCGTCTCAAAAAAAAAAAAAAAAAAAAAAAAAAAAAAAGAAATGGAGTTTACAGTTGAGTGTTATTTTGCAGAACAATGTAGAGTAAGTCTCATTCCTCGTTCATATAACAGACTTCAGTATATGAAACTTCCGCTGCCCTTGAATTTATTTATTTTTCTCACAACTAAACATCCTCAGCATCTACTCATTTTCTTTTGGGGCCATTCTTCTTCTTCTTTTTTTTTTTTTTTTTGAAAAATGGAGTAATAATTTACATAAAATAAAATATACAGATTTTAAAGGACAGTTGGATCAATTTTGATAAATATATACACTTATGTACCTTCCCTAGCAAGACAAAAAACATTTCCATCACCATACAAAGTTCCCTCATGCTTCTTCCTAATTAATCTCCTCATCTCCATTCACCACCAGAAGCATTCATTAATCTGACTTCCACCATTACAGAATAATTTTATAAGATTACCCTTTTACTATCCTTGGTCCACAGCTCAACCCCTCCTCTTAACCCCTTACCTGGAATATACTCTAGTTTGTTAAAATCCTTCTTAAAACTGGTTATTTGCAATTTAATATGCTAATCCAAATGTAGTTTAAATGATTAAGAAACTGATATTATGTGAAAATGTCCGGGAATCCCACATATGGTTTTACTGACTCATGTGGAGTTGGAGATCAAGTAAAACTTCTATCTAAAAAGAAGTGTTATAAACTATTGCACTTTTGCATTTGTTATATATAGATCTCTCGTTCTCTCTCTCTACACACACACACGCGCGCACACACACACACATAGACATATATATATATATTTGAGTCAGGGTCTTGCTCTGTTACCCAGGCTGGGTATAGTGGTACAATCCTGGCCCACTGTGGCCTCGAACTCCTGGGCTCAAGCAATCCTCCTGCCTCAGCCTCCCAAGTAGCTAGGATAAAAGATGTGTACCAACATGCTCAGCTAAGCTTTTTTTTTTTTTTTTTTCAGAAATGGGGTCTTGCTATGTTGCCCAGGCTAATCTTGAGCTCCTGGGCTCAAGCTATCATCCTGCCTCTACTTCCCTAAGTCCTGGGATTACTGGCATAAGCCATGGTAGCTGGCCTGTAATATTTTCCTTTTGGACCTAAGTTTAGAATTTTACTTTTATGCTTGTTGACGTTAATCTTGTTAGCTTTGCTTGTTGTTTCAAAGTATTCAGTAATTTAAAATTTTGTAATTAATTTATTTTATTCTATTCCTTCTTCCTTTGTGTCATCTGCCAATTTGAAAATCACATCTTTTATATGATCATCAAAATATTGATGGAAATCTAGCACAGGATATAGCTAGGAAAAGAGTCCTAGAATACTGACCTAACTCTAATAACTTACAAAGTCGTGGGTTAACCTAATGCTGGGGGTGACCATGCCTAACCATTCTACTCTACAGCTTCTGCTTCTTCATCTTGTTCCTAATATTATTGATTATATAATTTTAAGCCATATCCTTCTGTTTGGATAACATTTTTTCTTCTGTCCATACTTACATCTTAAGTGATCACATTGAGTCCCTTGGCTTGAAATACACCAATATGCTGACAGGTCCAAGTGTATTGCTCCAGCTTGGACCTCTCCCCCGAACTCAGATTTATAAACCAAAGTGCCTACATGACATTTTCAACTGGAATCTAACAGTCACCTCATCAAACAAACACATCTGTTTTTGTGCTGATATTAAAAGAACACCACAGACTGGGTAATTTATAAATAACAGAAATTTATTTCTCACAGTTCTGAAGACCGAGAAGTCCAAGATTAAGGCATTAGCAGGTTTGGTCTCTGGTGAGGGCTGCTCTTTCTTCCAAGATGATGCCTTGTTGCCGCATCCTCCAGATGAGAGGAATACTGTGTCCTTACATAGTGGAAGACCAGGAGGGCAAGAGAGTTCTTCCTTCCCCTTGAGACCTTTTATAATGGTGTTAAACCCATTCATGAGGGTCGAACCCTCAAGACTCAATCACTTCCCAAAAGGCTACACGTCTTCATGTTGTTGCATTAGGGATTGAGTTTCCACATGATTTTTGGGGAGGACACCGTTATCCAAACCATAGAAACAATCCGAAAACAAAGAGTTGATTTCCAGCCCATCCAACCTACACTTACTTTAAAGTTTCCTATTTTGCAAATCATATCTTTGTTCTTCTTGTTCCTCAGATCTAAACCCTTGGAGTCATTTTTGGTCCTTTTCTGTTTCTTACCCTCTTCATGTAATCAAACAGGAAAAACTATGGGATTTTTGGGTTTGAATACACCCAATATTTGGCCACTTCTCAAAAACTCTGCTTCAATAACCCTGGGTCTAGTCACCATCATCTCTTCCACAGATGGTTATAACTTCCATTTGGCCTCCCTGCCTTCCACATTTGCTTCCTAAGGACTTTTCTCCACACAGCAGGAAAGATCCTGTTCAAACTGGTCTTGAATAGGTCATTTTCCTCTCAAGAGCCTCAGTGTCTTTGCAACTCAGAGTATAATTTAAAGTCTATAGAAGGCTGGGCACAGTGGCTTATGCCTCTAATTCCAGCACTTTGGGAGGCTGAGGGGGGGGCAGACCACTTGAAGTCAGAAGTTCAAGACCAGCCTGGTCAACATCGTGAAACCCCGTCTCTACTAAAAGTACAAAAATTAGTTGGGTGTGGTGCATGCCTGTAATCCCAGCTACTTGGGAGGCTGAAGCAGGAGAATCATTTGAACCCGGGAGGCAGAGGTTGCAGTGGGCTGGGATTGTGTCACTGTACTCCAGCCTGGACAACAGAGCAAGACTCTTTCTCTAACTAAATAAATAAAAAAAGTCTATAGATCCTCCAAGGCCCTCCATTAACTGCCGCCTGCCTCAGCCTCCCTTTTTTTTCTCATTCTTCCCTGACTGCTCTTGCTTCCACCACTGCCTTTGCTCCAGACACTCTGGCTTCCTTGCAGTGTGTTTCCAGCTCAGGGCATCATGTCATCCATCCTCCTGTAATATTCCCTCCTGTCCTCATTCCTTTCTGTCCTCTTCCAATATCTGCATAGCTCACTCCCTTGCTTCTTGCCGTCCTCTGCTTGGGTGCTCAAATGCATTTAATCAGAGAGGCCTTTCCTGGCCAGTGCCACGCTCATCCTCCTTTACCTGTGACATGGCTGGGATCGGTGTCTCCACCAAATCTTTTGTCGAATTGCAATCCCCAATGTTGGACGTGGAGCCTGGTGGGAGGTGATTAAATCACAGGGGCGGATTTCCTATGAATGGTTTAGCATCATCCCCTTTGATACTGTCCTCATGATAGTGAGTGAGTTCTCATAATATCTGGTTGTTTAAAAGTGTGTGACACTGACCCCGCCTGCCTTGGTACTGCTCCTGCTCCTGCTGTATAAGATGCCTGCCCCTGCTTTGCCCTTTGCCATGAGTAAAAGCTCCCTGAAGCCTCCCCAGAGGCAGATGCCACAGTGCTTCCTGTACAGCCTGCAGAACCATGACCAAATAAACATCTTTTCTTTATAATTTACCCGGTCTCAGGTATTTTTTTTAACAGCAATGCGAGAACAACCTATACAACCTGCTTAACTTTGTTCAAGGCGTTATCACCTCCACACATGTTATGTATTTATTTTTCATTCCCTTCTTCTGGAATTTAAGCTCCACTTGAGTAAGTATTTGTTTTCAACTGTTATATTCCCAGGGGCTAAAGTGGTGCCTGAAACATGGTGGGAATTTCATAAATACTTTTTGAATGAATTAATTGAATGGATAAGTCGGTGAATGCTATACCCAGAAGGAAATATTAGGTGAGAAAAATTTATATGTGATATAATGCATAAAAAGATTAGTAATACCTAAAACATTCAAAAAGTTAAAAATTTCTTTGTTATACTTTTTTTTCCTGAAACAAAAAGTTCTAAATTAAAGTTTGGCCATTTTAAGAGTCTAAATCCAACGTATTTGTAATAGAAGACATGATTAGGTATGATTCTCCGATTTCAGGCCATTACAGAGCTAAGCTGGAGCCTGATTTGTTGTGCATTGCCAAGGCACATTTATAGATGGGAGGTGATACATGTACTAGCAAAGACATAGAGCCATATAATTTAAATTATATTTAAATTAATGCAAGAAGAGTCTGAAGAACTCTTCTTTTTTGACACCAATTAGAAGAGAAAGAGGCTTTTAAAGAATAAGCCGTCTGCTGAAGAGAGACCTGTAATTTATTTGACTCTTTAATTCCACATACATTCTCTAGGTTATTTTGACTTTGTTAAAACATAAGGCAAAAAACCCCATAAATGCTGTATAAATCAAGAGCTTAGATTCCACAGAGAAATAGATAGTGTCTTTCTATTAATTGTAAAAAGCACTTGCCTTGAACAAGTCGACTTTGCTGATGATGCTGAAGTTCACATCAATGGCGAGGGCTAACTGGACCGTAGTTGGCAAGGTCTTAAGCAAATCGGACTCATCTTTGTAAAGATAAACGCATCAAACCCCGATGCAGAATAATTAATGAAATAAGTTGCCAAGGTACAAGTAGAAAATTTTTAAAAATAAAGGAAACAAAATGCAAACACTTTTTATACATAATTATATGCATCAGATTCTATATTTTCATTACTTCTATTGGACCTCCATACCTATTACAATAACACTATTATGCTTATGCAAGAAAAGAAGTATTTTTAAGTCTGGATGACGTACTGAATGATTCCTGAACATTATGCTTGCTGAAACTTTAGATATGAAACATAATGATCATAGCACAAAGGCTAGTGAACAAGCCAGCATGGGCAAAGGATCTAGTTCTTGTTTTCTGATTCTATTGATTCCAGCCTTAGCATTCAAGGGATGGCAAATAATAATGAGCACCATGTGGCACTGGAGAGCTTACAGAGCTCTGTCACACCCATTATCTTATTTGACCCTTGTGACAACCCCAAGGGTAAGTGTTCTCATTCCTACTTTGCAGAAAGAAGAAAAACAAAAGAACTGAAGCCCCGAGAAACTGTAAGTGACTTGCTCCATTGTGCATAATTAATAGGTGGCTCAGCTGGGATGAAATCTAAAGAAAAAATGTGCTAAGAGAGTAAATTCAAATTATTGTTATTTACTTGCTTATTATCAATGAAGAATGTGAATACATTACAGATTTTTCTACATGTGAATTGAATGATGGGCTTTCAGGCTAATAAAATGTTCCATAAACAAAATTGGCTATTCTTTTTTTTCCCTTTCTTAAAATCTTGTATTTGAAGTTCAGGGGTTCATGTGCAAGTATGTTATATAGGTAAACTCGTGTCATGGAGATTTGTTGTACAGATTATTTCGTCACCCAGGTATTAAGCTTAGTACCTATTCATTGTTTTTCCTGATCCTTTCCCTCCGCCCACCCTCCACCCTCCAGTAGGCCCAGGGTCTTTCTGTTCCCCTCCAGAAAATTCCCTGTTCTTAACGTTTAGAATGCCAAGAGTTTCTGAGAGTTGATTATTTTTTGATGTTTTCTTATATTATTTAGAAAAGAGAAGAATTGCTATATTACATCCCTATTTTGATTCAAATATAGATTCTAAACATAAAAATCCTTCACATATAAACAGCTTATTGTTTCCGAGGGCTGCCTCTAGTTACCTCCTAAGCCAAGGAGTTGAGTCATTATCTACCCTCGCTAAGGGGTGTGAGGGAAGGAGCCTGGCACCACTCCTTTTGTTGCTCTTTCTGCCCACTTCAGATGCCCTCAAGTAGCTGCAGATGTTCTAGAGAGAAGCATGTTGTTTTGGTCATGCAGGAAGAGATTCTAAACACCAGGCTGGAGTCTCCTAAGAGTGTTAGAAAGGTAAAGAAAAGATCCTACCATAATAACCAGTGGTTTCTGTCTACTCTTAGGAACCTTTATGATTTGAGAATTTCATGGTAATTTGCACTCTGGAGCATTTTTGGTTTCTTAGTGGCACTAATTCCTATTTTCATATGGTGAGAACAAACTAAAAGTTGAGTTTCATTATTGTCAACTAGCAGTGCATTATCCTGAACTTATTTTATATCCCTCAGTAACTATTATTTTTTAGCTGCAGTAGTATAGTGGTATAGTGGTAGGCACCATTAATTATTTAGCATCTCGTGGAAGCAACTGTGTGCCCTGAGGCGGGGTGGGAGTGGCCTGAAAGGTTGCTGCTTTCCATTAGCACAGATGACCCTTGAACAACATGTGTTTGAACTACACAGGTCCACTTATACAAGGGTTTTCTTCCACCTCTGCTACACCTGAGAGCAAAGTCAGCTCCTTTTTCTCCTCCTCCTCAGCCTACTCAACAGTGGAGATGAGGAGGATGAAGACCTTTATGATGATCTACTGTCACTAAATGACTAGTAAGTAAAGTTCTTTTCTTTATAATTTTCCTAATAACATTTTGTTTTCTCTAGTTTATTGTAAGAATATGATATGTAATACACATAACATACAAAATGTGTGTTAATCGACTGTGTATATTATCAGTAAGTCTTCTAGTTAACAGTAGGCTATTAGTAGTTCAGTTTTGGGGGAGTCAAAAGTTATATGTGGATTTCTTTCTTTTATTTTGAGGCAGAGTCTGGCTCTGTTGCCTAGGCTGGAGGGTAGTGGTGCATCACCACACTCTGCTGATTTTTGTATTCTCAGTAGAGACAGAGTTTTACCATATTGGCCAGCCTGGTCTTGAGCTCCTGATCTCAAGTGATCTCCCTGCCTTGGCCTCCCAAAATGCTGAGATTATAGGAGTGAGCCACCACACCTGGCCTCAAAAGTTATATGTGGATTTCTGACTGTGGAGTGAGGGTTGGCATTGTTAACCCCCGCTTGCACTGTGTTCTGGGTAAGAGAGTAATATTGCAGTAAGAGCAAGGGTTTGGAAGACGCAGGTCTGAGTTCTAATTAGACCATGTGCTGGCTCTGTGTCTTTGGCCAAATTTCTCGGTTAGGAGCCTCCATTCTCTTCCCTTAAAAGTGATAGACAATGCCTAATTTTCCCACTTCCTTTTTTTTATGTGTGACTATATGAGACAATGTGTGTAATAGCCAGCACCCAGAAGATGCTGATTAAAATTTAGCCTTTTCTCTTCCAAGGTTTTCAAAATCAGTAAGATATGGCTTTATATTTAAGTAAAAACAAAACAAAACAAAAAAACCAAAACAAAACCCTGTAGTATTAAACGAATGCTTTAAGGATCATTTAGTTGTTTTTCAACCTTTTGTTCAAATCCAATTAGTCTCTGCTACCTTACAGAATTTTCATCATATGACAAGGTCCACAGGAATTTAATTAGTAATCTGCCATGCTTACCTAGCATTCGCTGAGAGTCCCATGTATATTCATACCAAGTCCGCACTCGCTTTTGCACAAGTTTAGGAATGGAGTAATTGTTCATGTAGGCAATGGTATCATCCATGCAGGCGCGGAAGTAGTTCTGATTGGCTGTAGCTGCCCCAATCACATCTCTCATCTAAAACCACAAATATGGTTACTCCACACCCAGCAGAGGAAATGAGTTCATAAAAGTCACATTACATGTTTTCCACATGATATACTCCCTTCTAATGCCCTGATTACTTGATTTTATTCATTCATTTATTTTTATTTATTCTTGCCCAGACTTAACTTTCCAGCAGTGGATTACTTGACTTTAAATACACTGATATTGGGTCCTAATATCACCCACTTCCATAAAATATTGGGCAAATTATATTCTCTCTCTGATCCAATAAGGACAACAATAAGACCTGTAGGACAAACCAAGTGAGAATTCAGCCATGTAATGCATAGGACTGCATATAATCTTCTCTGCAAACTTGTATTTCACTGCAGAAATGTTAGTGTACATTGAAAAAATTATACAGCTGTGCTTATGCAAGGAATGTGCAATAAAAGTTGAGCAATTGTCTGGCAGAATGGCTAGTCCATTTTGGTGAGTCTTACTTTGAATGCATCCTTCATAGATTATCCAGCGTAGCTGGCTATATAGACTCAATTCATCATGAAATTGCAACCTCTGTACTTCCCTTTGTGTTGTTTAGACAGATAAAATCAAATCTCATCATGCTTAAGGCATAGTATTCAGCAGAAGTTGAAATGTGCTGAAATTACTGTAGCATCATCTACTGCTGTGACAATTCTTAAGAAACTGTCAGGTTTTAGTTCTTGGATGTTTATAACTCACCCATAAAAACCCACTCTAGGTTAAAAGCTGATCTTTAAGGTCTCAGCACAGAAAAGATATATAGCTCAACTCTTCCTCTCACATAGAGGGAGGTGAGTGGCTGTAAATATGTTTTGACTGTGGGTTTATAATAGGCAGGAAAACCAGGGCCTCACTTTCACACTCCTAAGACTTTGCTCGTTCATTTTAGTAGCTGTTGAGCCTTTTCTGCTTATGGAAAAACGACTCATTCTTGGAAGTCTAGCTCAAATGCTTCTTTTTAATTGTGATGCCCTCCTCAGTTTCCATTTTTAGAGTCATTAAACTTCTACAAATTAAAACTATCTGTTGAGGAGCTATGCAGCTAGTCCAACTGTATATATCTTTTTCAGTCTCTTACTCCTCAAGGGCTCTTCCAAATATTCCTCAACAATCTCAATTCCTAGATCTCACTTTTCCATGCCGTTCTTGACTGATAACTTACATTACCTAGTCACCAAAGGCTGGGGGACTTGGTATGTTAGGAGAGGGCTTGGAGATTTAATAGAGTGTTAAGTTGGGAAGCAAGGACTATTAAAAGCATTATTGATTGCTGTTGAGGCTCCAAGAATTTGTAGTGACAGTAATTTAAATCGGTTGTGTGATATCCTTCAGCAATGTTGGGTTTTGTTGTTGTAGGAGTTGAGGAGGATGTATATTCTATGATGGATTCCAGGCTAGGGAAGTATGTGAGAGTATGAGAGGAAGAAAAATGTCCGTTTCTGTGAGTTGTGTCAGAAAATAGAATATTGTAGTTAAAATGTGATGATTGGCTGGGTGCAGTGGCTTATGTCTGTAATGTCAGCATTTTGGGAGATGAGGTGGGAGAATCACTTGAGGCCAGGAGATCAAGACCAGCCTGGGCAACATAGTGAGACTCTGTTTCTACAAAAAATAAATGAAGAAAAGAATTAGCCAGGCATGATGCCATGCACCTGTAGTACCAGATACCTGGGAGGCTGAGGTGAGAGGATTGCTCGAGCCCAGGATTTTGAGGCTACAGTGAGCTATGATTAAGCCACTACACCTTAGCCTGGGCAACAGAGCCAGACCCTCTCTTAAAGAAAAAAAAAAAGTGATGGTTAGCTCCAGGGTATAGTCTCTATGTGGGAATTTTGAGTGAGTGGAGGGTTTTGTTTTTGGTTTTGGTTTTCTTTTGTCCCAGGCTTTTAAACTTTTATTTCTATCTGTTCCCCTGCTCAGCATCTTTTATTCACTATGACAGTTCGAGGCACACATCTGTATCTCTAGCCTCAATCTTTCTCTTGTGCTCTATGACCACATTTTTAGTGACTTGGTATTCCTTCTTGTTCCTATTGGAACCTCGAATCCAATTTAAAAGCAGATGTGGTGTGGTGTATAAAACAGCGCTTCTCAAACATTCGTGTGTATATGAGTCACTTGACGATTTTGTTAAAATGCAAGTTCTGACTCATTAGTCTCAGGTGGGGCCTGAACTCTGAATTTCTCAAGTGCTGCTGCTGCTGCTTGTCCAAAGATTACACTTTGAGTGGCAAGATAATGGAACTGGTGCTAGAAATAGTATTTTAGTTTTGATGTGAAAATCGCCTTGCACACAGTAAGTGCTCAATACGTGTTAAATTTTACTGTTTTTATCAGTGTTGTTATATATGGTTCTACCATATGACCATATGAACTACATGTATGAATCAGGGATGCTTCTTAATCTCTTTAAACTGTAGTTTTCTCATCTGTAAAATAGAGAAAACATTGATTGTGATATGACACCTTCACATTGATTTTATGAGAAATTTTAAAAAAATGTGATTTTTGCGATTTATATTCAAATGTATTTGAATTTAGAATCTCTCAAACCAGCTTCCTATTTTAAACATTGTTAATATAATCTCCCCAGTCATGAAGACAATGATATTTTATACTTACAATTTTTAACTCTTAGTGTTCATCTTCCTAAACCTAAATATTTTCTACATAGAGTTTCCTTTACTACCCCTCTCTGTATTCCATTAACATGTTAAGGCTGGAGCTGCCATATCCCTGTATATCTGTATTAACCTGTTTTATTTTCTATGTTTTGATATGTTAATATCAGGGAACTTGCTGGCCGAGGCCTTGCTTGTTTCTCCCAGGGTTAGGTAATTACTAGAGATGGTGGCCAAATCTCCTGAGAGTGTGTCTTCCATATGTAAACTAACTATCTGGAACCCATATCCTAACTGCCTTCTGCATCAGGTTCTTACATGGGCTCTTACATTCAGGCCACTATCCACCTGTCCTACAAAAAATTAGCTGGGTGTGGTGGGGTGCAACTGTAGTTGCAGCTACTTGGGAGGCTCGGGTGGGTAGATCCCTTGAGCCCAGGAGGCTGAGGCTGCAGTGAGCCATGTTTGTGCCACTACTCCCCAGCTTGGGTGCAGAGCAAGACCCTGTCTCAAAAAAAAAAAAAAAAGAAAAAGAAAAAAAAAATGTGGGCTCTATCCTTTGTCAGTGCCAACTATCTTCAATATAATTTATGTATTTAATTTCCTACTAGACTGACTTTTTGAGAATAAGTACAAGGAGATGCTATAGTAAACATTTGTGAAACAATAACTTATTATTTTATATGGCATTTTGTAGTCTCTGGTTTAAATGACCTCTGAAGTCAATTATAACCCAGTGATTTTATAAAAATAGTTGAAATTTAAGTAAATAAAAGAGATTTTAATGGTTTTCATTGGGGTCCAAGTAAAAAGTTAACTTAGAAACAACTTTCTCTGAGAGTTCAAACCAATGCTCTTTGCTGACAGTCTTTTGATAGATTTAATGGCTTAAAAATGGAAAAGCACTGTTGATCTAATTACATCCTCCTTCAACTCATTAAAATAGAAGAAAGTTAGTTCAAAAAAAAAGAAGAACCAGACAGATTTTAATTTTTCCTCCATAAAGTTTATAAAGACTTCTTAGTCTTTCAAAAATGACAGCACTGTGTATCCAGTGATTCATACTCAACTTACCTGACCAATTAAACTGCTGAACACAAAAACCCCAGAAAAAAAATTCAAGAGTTGAAAAACAATTTCAAATAAAGTTTGTGGTTCTGGAAGGCCACCAATGGTAATTAAAGTTCGAACTGCCCAATAATAACATCTCAGATACCTGTGAAAACAGAAGATACACATCTTGCTTTTTTTCTATATCGCTGAAAGACCACTATTCTTGGGAGAATATAGTACTATTAAATTATAATAACTTTCCTTATATATATAGTATAATCAAGATTTTCTTTCTATAGACAGCACTGGCAAACACCATGTGTGCTAACGTAAACTTCTTAATAAACACTGTGAAATGATGAAACAATCCCACGGAGGGTGTTTACTAGCTGTTACCAAAATTTGGTGGTTTAAATAACCACCATTTTTATTAGGCTTATAGTTTTACGGGTCAGAATTTTGTGCAAAGCCCAACAGAGATGACTCATTTATGTTCCATGATGACTGGGCCCTCAGCTGGTATGACTTGAATGGCTGGAGATACCTGGAAAGATTCAATTGAGGTCAAATGTCTGAAACTTTGATTCTGACAGTTGGCCGGGTTCCTCTGTTCCTTTCCACATTATGTCCTTTTGGAATGCCCAAGGTAGCTCCTTACCTCACGTGTCTGAGCCTCAGCTGGTAATATTGGAACAGTTGGGGGTGACTGGGTATCTTTTATCATTCAGCCTCTCTATGTGACTAGCTTGGGCTTCCTCACAGCATGGACGTCTCAAGGTAGACGGATTTTTACATGAGAGCTGGTTTCCCCCAGAGCAATAGCAGCCCAAGTGGTAGCTGCCAGGTTTCCTATAACTCAGAAGCCCTATCTCATCTTATAGTTGCCACATTATATTTGTCAGGCAAGTCACTAAGGCCAAACCAGGTTCAAGGGAAGAGACATTTGAATCCACCTCTCAATGAGAGAAGCAGCAAAAAATTTGAGGCTGTTTTTAAACTACCACGCTATTGATTTGTGGGAATATTTTAGAGATCAAATGTATTTATGCAGATGGGAGAACCTTCTATAGTTTAGATCCAATTGTTTTTATGAATGGAAAACAGAACAGATGAATATCTCTTCTATTTTTCACCCACATATTATTATATTATTGAATATGTAAACCATGGCAGAGACAGAGGAGAACTGAAATCCATCTTAATAGGGAAATTACTGTTGATTGTAATGGGCAACTGAACTAGAAATTTGGTATTGAAGAAAATCAAGTATGCTCAGAAATGTACTTGATAAAAATTCTGTACTTGAACAATTGCAAATGAAGAGGCTGGGGTCATTACAGACCAGATAGGAAGAGGACGAGAAAAGAATATGATAAAGGTTAGTAAAGAATGTATAACGTTCACTTAGCTAGCCAGAGAGTCCTTAACCTATTATGGTTTGATTTTATGATGGCATAAAAGCAGTATCCATTCAGTAGAAACCATACTTTGAATACTCATACAACTATTCTGTTTTTCACTTTTAGTATGGTGTTCAATAAATTATGAGATATTCAATAATTTATTAGAAACCAGGCTTTGTAGTAGATGATTTTGCCAAACTGTAGACTAACGCAAGTGTTCTGAGCACATTTAAGTTAGGCTAGGCTAAGCTATGATGTTTGGTAGGTTAGGTGTATTAATTGTATTTTTGGCTTACAATATTTTCCCAATAGGCTTATTGTGATGTAACCCCATCAGAAGTTGAAGACATCTGTATATATATTTCAGAATTCTTGTGCAGCCAGAACTATTTGGTAATTCTACATAGCTCTGACAATGTGGTCTGTATCAGGCATTTCCAGTGAATCCGTTTAAAAAGTCATTTATATAGAGAATGTCTCCAGGTTTTGTTATAGAGGGACATTTAGATTTCGTATGTTCCAACTAGCTATTTCAGCATCTTGTGCAGACACAGAAAAGGAGTACTTTTTACAGAATCCTGCCCTAGCCAAGCTTTTATTTCTTATCTAGGTATGCCACATATAACATTAGCACTTTGGGTAACTGGCATTAATCTTGGAACAAGGGTGGTCTTTTCTTGTAAAAATACTTTGAGATTTTAAGATCTTCAAATAGTAAGAAGTTGAAGTTTACAAAGGAAGAAACAAACTGCCATTGAAGTTAATATTCAAACAAAAACAGATCTAGAAAGAAATCACTCATTTTGAAATTCAATACCTTTTGAAGGACATAGGACTCTTTTTTTTTTTTTTAACCTAGTTCCTTATTACAGGAACAGAAAAAATAATTAACACTTTGGTAGTGCTTGAAAATCGCTATGCCAAGAGAATAAAAATGTTACCACTGTATAATTTTTTTCTAGCAGGCTTCCTTGGACTTACTAATATTATAGTGAACTATAGTCAAAGAGAACCACCTTGAAGAAGTATGGAATTAATTTTATGGATTGCATTTTAACTTTTCAAATTCCAATTTATAATTTCCTATTACCTGATTTATTTTGGTCACAGGTTTTGGACCTGTGGGTCTCTTTAAATTAAGGAAATTTATTAAACCTGACATTACCCAAGAGTGAAGAGAAACAAGATTCTCTCCCAACATGGTCAATTCCATGATAAGTGTTGGGATTACTGTCCCCTCCAAAGTCACTCAAAAGTTTGTCCTACTTTAACAGGAACAAACATAAGAATTACTTTCTCCCATTTTCTTTTTTATGATGTTAAAAAATAACAATCAAGTGTGAAATTTTGGCATGGATTTTCCAAATACCAAGGATTTGGCTTGAACTAATTTTTTTTGTATATTAAATAGTCTGCTATGTTAACTGGAAGTTTTCTGCCCTGATGCTTTGAGATTTATTTTAGGATTCTTTTCTCAGTCACATCTTACACCTAGATATGCATAACCAAAGGTAAGATTTGTAATTTAATTAGATGGCCTCTTATTGATTTCCTAAGATTAGCTTAATTAGTCAAGTGTGTCAATCTCTAATATGTACATCCCAGTCAGATAGATCTTTTCAAAGATATTCTATCTGGCTGGATTCATATATGAACTATCTAACATTAACTATATAATGCATCAACTATATAACACTGATATATATATATATATATATATACACACACACATATACTTAGGCATATTTCAAGTTAAAGCAGTAAGGCAGAATTTGACATAAAGCCATAAAAAATATTTAGTATGAAAATAGAAAGTCTTCCTATGTGAAACAAACATGACATGCAATTTCCCCCAATATTTTATTATGAAACACTTTAAACAAACAGAAAAATTAAAAGAATTTTACAGTGAACACTCATTTTACAGTCAACACTCATATGCCGACTACCTAGATTCTACCATTAACGTTTTACTATGCCTGCTTCGTCAACATATTCCTCCACTTATTTATCAATAAAACCTTCTTATTTTTTGGATGTATTTCAAAATAATTTCTAGACAGCCAGAAACTTTCTCCTAAAAACAGTACTTCAGAATATATATGTTAACTTGAGTTCAGTATTTGTTTAGAGTTATGTTTTATTTTGAATATACAGTTAAAGCACTAATGAGGCCGGGCATGGCGGCTCACGCCTTAATCTCAGCACTTTGGTAGGCTGAGGTGAGTGGATCACCTGAGCTTGGGAGTTCGAGACCAGTCTGGCCAACATGGTGAAACCCCGTATCTACTAAAAATACAAAAATTAGCCGGGTATGGTGGTGGGTGCCTGTAATCCCAGCTACTCAGGAAGGTTGAGGCAGGAGAATCACTTGAACCCGGAAGGCGGAGGTTGCAGTGAGCCAAGATTGTGCCACTGCACGCCAGCCTGGGCGACAGAGTGAGACCCTGTCTCAAAAACAAACAAACAAACAAACAAAAAACAGAAAGAAAGAAAAGAAAAGAAAAAAGAAAAAAAAGGCACTCATGTTAAGTAGGACCATTTGGTGAATTTAAAGAAAGTATAGTATTATCTATAGGCATTATGCCATACAGTAGATTTCTAGGACTTACTCATTTTGCATAATGGAAGTTTTGTACCCTTGACTTACACTTCCCCATTATCCCTTTCCTCCAGGCCCTGGTAACCCCCATCCTACTCTCTACTACTATGAAATTGAGTATTTTAGATTCCACATATAAGAGAGTTCATATGAGGTCATACAGTATTTCTCTTTCTGTGTCTTGTTTATTTTGCTAGGCATAATGTCCTCCAGCTCTATCTATATTGTCACAAATGGCAGGATTTCTTTCTTTTTAAGGGCTGAATAATATTCCATTATATATGTGCATATTTACCACATTATCTTTATCCTTTCATTAGTTGAGAGAAATTTAGGTTCCTTCCATGTTTTGGCTATTGCGAATAATGTTGCAATGCTGCAATGAACATGAGAGTGCAGGTATCTCTTTGAGATACAGATTTCAATACCTTTGGGTATATTCACAGAAGCGGCATTTCTGGGTCATATGGTAGTTATTTTGTTTTTATGTTTGTGGATATCCAATTTTCCCAGTACAATTTATTGAAGAGACTATCTTTCCTCATTGCATATCCTTAGCACCCTTGGACAGGCCATTGACCATCTATGTATTCATTTATTTCTGGGCCCTCTATTCTGTTTCATTGGACCATATGTGTGTTTTTATGCCAGTTTCATACTGTTTTTATTATGGTAGCTCTGTGATATATTTTGAAATCAGGAAGTGGCATGCCTTTAGCTTTGTCCTTTTTGCTCAAAATTACTTTAGCTATTCGGAGTCTTTTGTGGTTCCATATGAACTTTTGTATTTTTTTTTCTGTTCCTGTGAAAAATCATTGAGATTTTGATAGGGATTGCACTGAATCTGTAGATCATTGTGAATAGTTGGGACATTTTAACAATATTAATTATTCTAGCCCTTGAATAAGATGTCTTTTGATTTATTAGTTTCTACTTTAATTTTTTTCATCAACATGTTGCAGTTTTCAGTATACAAGTCTCACACCCCTTTGGTTAAGTTTTTTCCAAATATTTTGTTCCTTTTGATGCTTAATTTCCTTTTCAGATAGTTTATTGTTAGTATGTAGAAATGCTACTGATTTTTGTATCATTTAATAAATTTTGACAGATACATATACCTGTGTAACCAAAACACATATTAAGACATACAGCCTTGCCATCACTTTAGAAAGTTCTCTCAATTCTTTTCCATCAATCCTTACTCAAATGCTCCAGAAGCAATCACCTGTTCTAATTTTTTTCTACCATGGATAAGTCTGCCTGTTTTAGAATTTCACATAAATGAAATCATACAGTATATATGCTTCTGTATAAGATATCTTTTACTCATTTTGCTTTTGAGAGTTATTCACGTTGTGTATTAGTAATTTATACCTTTGTATTGCTGCATAGTATTCATTGTATGTTTATACCACAGTTTGTTTATTTATCCACCTACGGATGAATACCTAGGCTGCCTCAAGTTTTTGGTCTTGATGAATAGAGCTTCTATGAAAATTCTCGAACAAGTTTCATTCTGTGAACATATATTTTCATTACTCTTGGGTAAAATACCTACGTTCGAATTTTTGAGTTGTAAGGTAGGTGTGTTTAGTTGTAAAATGAACTGTCAGATCTTTTTCCAATATGGTTTTGTTATTTCACATTCCCTCTAACAATATGTGAGAGTTCCAGTAACCCCATGTTACCCTAACACCTGGCATTGTCATTATCCCAGTCTTTGGTATTGTCAGTCTTTTAAATTTTAGCCATTGTGGTGAATCTGTAGTGGGACATGCAACTTTTAAAAGTACCCCTTCTATACTTATCTTACTATGTGGACCTTCCTAGCTACCTCAATCCATCTTAGTTCCTGGTTTCTGTAAACTTATTTCTGGAAGCACTGGCTATGAGGGAGAACGGTCTTGTTAGAATGTAAGTGCTACAAAGGTAGGTATTTATGGGCCTAGTAGCACACAATAGGAATTCACTAGTATTTGCTGAATGACTGGAATGGATGAGTGAATGCATACCTAGACTTACTGAAATGAGAATGTAGGAAGACTGTATCTGTGAACACATCTGTTGAATCGCCTTCTGAACTCTCCGCTGTCATGCTGCTCACTGCTCTTCACTTCCTTCTGATCCCCCGATTCTTTGCTCTGGGTTTTTTTTGTTCTTGTTGTTATATCCCAAGGGTGACTCTCCAGGAATTGTAATATAAATATCCACCCCACCGCGCTCTCTCCCTCCTCCCTTCTCCCTCTCCCTCTTGCCCTCCCCTTCCTCCTCCCCTCCGCCTCCCTCTCCCTTTCCTTCTCTCTCTCTGCCATTGTCTGACCTCAGCTATGAGGTATCTAGGGCATCCTGAATAAATATTTTCATCTACCTAAGTCTTATAGTCTTCATCTGTAAAGTTAAGAAGGTAGATTACCTAAATTTTTCTAGCACTATGGTATAGTAATTCTGATTCCTTCCTTACCTCAGTTAAAGTCAATAATTCCCATGACAGCCTTGTTTGCTTTTCTTTTTTTTTCAAGAAAAAGATACATTAGGGATTAGGACCATGGGTTTGTTAAAAAAAATTTGTGCGCATTGGAAAATTTATGTCAGAAAGTAAATAAAATTGGGATATATGTGGACAAAAGTACATTGGGAACATTTTTAAGTATCACATAACCGTAGGTACTCACTTGTGTTCTCCTTTTGAAATAATTTGCATTCTTTGTCAAATTTTACAGTCTAAAGAAGGATGTCATTTGCTCAATATAAATAAAAATGCCTTCTATTGAAATGAATAGAAATTGCTGTTCTGATGAGAATTAATGGAATAATAATAAACTTGACTTATTTTAAATGTTCACAGTGTTCCATTTATGCCCCACAGTCTGCTGCGTAATTCTAACTAGGGCAAAATTTGCAAATCCAAAGGCCTAATAAGCAACCTTCAATTTATAGGTCACCAGGACCATCACAAGGGTTAAGTTAAAAAAATACTTTAGGTAATTATTGCAAAAACTTGGCTTACAAGATCAAAGGGTAATATGAAGCAATAGAAGGAGAAGTTGATGTTAAAAAAACTGTTAGGATTAGTATATGAATAACTGACATATGCAAATTATCTAAAAAGATAAGTAAAGAAGCTACTTTTAAAAGCATTTTCATTGCAAAGGTGGCAACCTGTGTCCCTGACGGTTGGTAATAAGATTGCTGGATCTTTGGTTTTGAGTGAGAATGCTTCAGTCTAAATGAGCAGAGCAGACTTGATGGGTTAATATTTATAGTCAGAGAATGTGAGTTGTATGATAACAAGGCTGTGGAATTTATTGAAACTAGTTTTGGGCCTAGAAAATGATCACTTTTAGTAGTTTTTCTGTGAGTGATTAAGAAAAATGAGCAGTTTCTAATCCTTGGGTGCAAGATTCTATTTGTACCCATGAAATCAAGCTTGTTATTTGGGTTATCAAATCTTTTATATGTTTATTGTTTTTGGTTACTTGACCTGTCTATAGTTATGTTTGGTGTCTCACACTTTGATGATATATTGGCCAATTTCTCCTCCTCCTATCAATTTTTGCTTTATGATTTTCTTTGAATGATTGTAAGTATTTTATTGGGTGCATACACATTTAAAATTGGAATATCCTGATGGTAGTAAATAAAATTTATAGGAGGCCATTGGTTTGGACTAAACTCCTGCACTAGGCCAAACAGACCAAACCCAAATGGAATGACTCATGCTGAAGTTCTATGTCACCAAACTGAAACTAAGTTGTTTATTTGCCATTCTAAGAAATCAGGAGAGAGAGAAAGAGAGATAGCTAAATCCCCAAACAAGCCAGTTTTATCCAGCATAGTAAGAAAGTCCCCTCTACTTTAACCTTTACAAGGAAAGTAACTTTGAAATGACCAATCCATTTTTGTTCTTTGTTTCTGCTTTCTTCAGCCCCTTTCTGCCTATGAAGCCAACCTCTTTTGCTCAGCTCATCAGAACATTCATTCTATTTTATAGAATTGAGGTGTTGCCTGATTCTAGAATTGCAAATAAAAGCCAATTAAAATAGTTAAAATAAATTTGTTGTAATTTTGTCTTTTGACAATCGTGAATCAAAATTTTATCATTAAATGGTGACCTTTTTCTCTAAAATGTCTTTTGTTTTAAAGCTTTTTCTGACTAATTTTAATTGACAATCTCTATTAGCATGTGAGTTTAGTTCACATTAATTTACTGCACATATTTGTCAGAGGTATTTGAACCAGAGTGACTCCATCTTGAAAAGGGGCTGGGTAAAATAAAACTGTGACCTATTGGGCTGCCTTCCCAGGAGGTTAAGCATTCTAAGTCACAGGATGAAATAGGAGGTTGGCACATGATACAGGTAACAGAGACCTTGCTGATAAAGTAGGTTTCAATAAAGAAGCTGGCCCAAATCCACCACAACGAAGATGGTGATGAAAGTGAACTCTTGTCACCCTCATTGCTCATTATATGCTAATTATAATTCATTAGCATGCTAAAAGACACTCCCACCAGTACCATGACAGTTTACAAATGCCATGGCAATGTCCAGAAGTTTCCCTGTATAGTCTGAAAAGGGGAAGAACCCTCAATTCTGGGAATTGCCCAGCCCTTTCCCTGAAAACTCATGAATAATCCACTTCTTGTTTAGCATATAATCAAGAAATAATTATAGGTATTCTTAGTCAAGCGGTCCATGCCACTCCTCTGCCTATGCAGTATTTATTTTTTTATTTCTTTACTTTCTTAATAAATTTGCTTTCACTTTATTCCATGGACTTGCCCCAAATTCTTGCACAAGGTCCAAGAACCCTCTCGTGGGGTCTGGATCAGGACCCCTTTCTGGTAACATACTGATCTATTTTAAATTGTCCTTATTATCTTATGTTGTGTCTTCTATTGTCCTGCCTTTCCTATACTTCTCCCCAAAACTGCCACTCCTTATCTTTGTGTCCTTTTTTGGATTGGTTTGCTTTTAAAATTTCCATATTCATTTTTTCCGCTTACCGATTTAGAAGTTATTCTCTCCATTTCTGTTCTTTAGTGGTTACTCACACTCATTTCCTACCGTACTCCAGGTTTGGTGCATACGTTTGTGTTTTAGCCTTTGGAGATACTTCTTACTTTCTAGGGAACTCAGCAGTCATTGAAAACTGTTGTAATTGTATTCATCTAGAAACTTATAATAAATAATTATAATAAGTAACAACAAAATTACAACAGGTAATTTATCTTGTATTTTAGAGAGAGTATTTTGGCTATCTGGTTTATAATGTAGCTGGAATTAGAAATCTAAAACACTAGCACACTTGAAGTTTCTTATGGGCCGAAGCTGAGATTTCTTTCTTCTTGTTACAATGCAGATTTGGCCGTTCCTTTCTTTTTCCCTTACTCTCCCTCTCTCTATCTGCCTTTATATACCTAATATATTTTCTACTATTATATACTTAACACTGAGCTTGACACTGGAAACAAGATATAGTCCCTAGAAACTCCACAGAGAGGCATCTAGGTATAAAAAGAGAAACAGCTTCACTTTCTTGAAGGCATTCTTATGCAATCCTGTATTATTTTGCTAATTTGAAAAAAACAGTTATCAGTCACAGTCATCTAATGATGTTGGATTACATACTCACTTTGAGGCAATTTTAATATAGTTGGTATTTTAGTCAATTTTTATACAAATTAGTTGTTTATATCTAAGTAAATAATTCACATTCTAAAGGGAATTATTTATTTAGTAAATTTTCTGGAAATAGAGTATCTGTATATGTGTGTTTCCCAATCAGTGGTCCTTCTGACTTTAAATTCTTTAAAATTGGTTCTGGTTGTTATAATCCCTTATGCACATCCAACTCACTCTAGGTAGTGTGTAATTTTGTAAGTTATTTTCCATCTCTTTGCTCTATCCTATAATTGCTCTCCATCCCAAGGCTGCAGTGAGTTGCCCTTCAAAGTAATGCTGGGATCTGCTTTTTTTCCAATTTGGACATTGCCTTATTATATGTTCAATGTCATTTCACTGGAGCAGAAAGTTAGTGAAGTCAACTTTATGCCAGGTCTTTGTATCTTACCAAAAGGAAATTTCACTATTAAATAACCCAGTTGCCATTCCCAAGTCCTGATTCTACTGCTCTAAATTTTTCAGATGATCTTTTTTTATTTCTGGGACACTTGCATACCTAATTATCAAGTTTAATTTATGATCCTTGTTAGTCTCTAAGTGTTTAATTGAGTTAGTGGTTATAGCTGACTCATAAACCCATAAAACCCTTCACTGGTAAACTAATTAGCCACTACACCTGCCCTCTAAATAATTAACATTGTTCATTACTAACAATCAGCATTGGAGTTATTAAAAGTTATCTTACTGCTCAGTTGTCTAATGTAGAGGCTTTCAAACTTTTTTGATCATGATCCAGAGTAAAAAATGCATTTCACGGGTTAACTCAGGATACACACACACACACACACACACACACACACACACACACACTCCCTTACTATCAGACAGATTCTGATATGTTGTATTCTATTCTCCTCTATTCTCTTTCACTTAAAAACTAACTGACTTACTAAAGAGGTTTTTCAGCTTAAAAATTTTTTTATTTGGACAAATTCATGGGGTACTGGTCCAATTTTGTTACACGTATATAATGCATAGTGATCAAGTCAGGGTGTTTAGGGTGTTTGTTAGCAGAGTACAATACAGGTTTTGAAACTATAGTCACCCTACTCTGTTGCAAACATTGAATACATTCTTACTATATGTTTGTATCCTTTAATCCACTTTTTATGTGCTCCTCTCTCCACCACCCACCCTTCCCAGTCTCTGTTATCTTTCCACTCTCTGTCTCTATGTGATCAAAATTTTTAGCTCCCACATATATGTGAGAACATGTGATATTTATCGTTTTGGATCTGGCTTATTTCACTAAGATAGTGACCTTCAGTCCCATCCATTTTGGTGCAAATGACTTGGTTTTATCCTTTTTTATGGTCAAATAGTATTTACCAGTCATTGAATGGGTTATGACAGCTTCAAAAACACTGGCTCTCATAAATTCATGCAATGAAACAGAATGTTAAAAATAATCAATAAAGGTTTCTTTCAACATTAGAACTTACTTGTTTCCTTCCCCATCATACACCCATCTAGTAGTGCCAATTCCTTCATAGTTTGAAGCCCAGTAATAAACACAGGCATTAATGTGCAGAATAAACAGCAAGTATCCGGTTGTTCGAATAACTCTGTCAGAGAGAATAGATAGAAAGTAAGAATCCATGTTTTTTCTGGAATACAGCCTATTTTAACATTTTCTTTTCCTTAAAGTCTCCAGTGAACCCCTTGCTTTGGATTTGTGAACTGTTAACTCTCATTAGTACAGTATAAAGTGATGGTACCATTGCATGTTTTCCGATGGCAATGTCTTGACTGGGATTGACAGAGTGTAGGGAAAAACACAAATAACAACAACAACAACAACAAACTGAAAGACATGCCTCAAGGGTCACTTCTTCAGTTTAAGTCCCATAAAATACACTATGCTGATTTAACTAGATGTCTCTGAAAAGCTCATGAGACTTTATGCTATGATGAATGGCAACTAGAGGTTTCGGTGCAAGTGAAATTTAGAACAACAAACGAATGAAATTCAGATTAGGAATGAATTATCACGAGAAAGGTTTAAAGTCAACTTGCAAAAGAGTATGTTTTTCTGTACTTGTTTTGACAGAAGCAGATAATAAGTCTTATTTTCTCAGTCCAGTACTCTTCTAAAATCTGATATGATTTTCATACTTTTATTTCACTTAAAATACCCACATCTGTTCTAGAACATAGTCCTATATTTCATGTAGCCAGAGCTGAAATTATACCCTTTTTTTTTGAAGAGGGAGGTCATATCCCTGCCAAATTCTGTCTAAAATGCTGCACCATTGCTTTTTCCCCTTTCCCCAAGTATACTGAGTTATACTTTACCTGTAAATATATGCTTTGTCCATTATAGACTCTAGGTGATGATTAAATTCAAAAAATGAAGTATACTGTATAGAAAAGCAAAAGAAATCCCAAAGCATGTTAGTCTTAAATATATATATTTAAATAAAACTATATGAAATAGATTTTATCCATTACTGAAAATAATTTTATTCATATATCTTAAAAAAAAAAAAAAAAAACAAGACCCTGTTCAGTGGTATTTTCCTCTGGGCAGTACCTTTTATAGCATGATATCACACTTCCAGAGCTTCTTGCTTTATTTTATTGCTACCCTCTAGTTATAGTCTTACTTTTAATGTTTGTTGAAAATGAAACTTAAAAAACATTTTTTTCCTTTTTCTTTTGTAAGTATGTAGTAGAACTCTATTTCCCAACAATTAAAGTCGCACGCTCCAAAAACATACATAAAAGAGGAAAAGTGTAATGCGTTACAGGTATAAATAGATGTTAAGTCTTATTGCTCAACACTAGCATTATTTTTCAGTGAATTGCATTAAATGTGTATTTGTTTAAAGAAAATTTAAACTTCAGTAAGTATTAGCATTGGCTGTTCTTGACAGTATTCAAAGATACAATGAGTTTATGTGCATCTAATACAAGCAGAGTTACTATTTCCCTCAAGGCTTTTTCCTGATTACTTCTACTTTTATCTCAACCTTTTCTGCCTGCATGCACTCCTACCCCCTACTTCCTCTTTTATTTCTATAGGCAGTAAAGTATGGAATCCAGAGCCAAATGCCAGTCCTATCTCTGCCACTTACTACTGTGTAACCATGGAAAAGTCTCTTGCTATTTCTCTGCCTTGGTTTTCTCATCTGTAAAATAAGGTCAATAAGAAAAGATGCCCCCCAAAAGGGTTGTGTGCATATGTAAGTTAATATATTTAATATGCTTCAAATCATAGACTCTTACAGATAGGAGGGACCACAGAGATTACTTAGTTCAAAATTTTGCCCAACATAGATATGACTGCAATAGAACATTTAGAATTAAAAATAGTGTAGGTAATAGTAATGACTATTTAACTAGAAATATACACAAAGGATTTGTTTTTCCAGAGTTCATAAGTAGGAAAAAACTTCTTCAAACACTCAGATTATGATAATTTATATGTGTGGTAATTTGTTTATTGTGCTCTTAATACAATTTTGCACAAAGGCATGATTTTAAATTTAGCTTAAGTGTTCACTAAAAAGAAAATGTGTATTCATTTGTTTTCTCATTTATAACTTGGAGACATATAGATAATAAATATTCATCCTAGAGAATTGTGCATTAAGATGACACCCTTATAAATAAGTGAAATGAGTGGACTACGGGGCTTTGAAAAGAAGATTAATGTTAACTGTCAGGATCTCCTATATTTAAACATCTAATGGATAGAGAGGGCTTTTGGACATTTTAGGGTTACAGAAATGGGGAATGAAGAGTTGGCACTTTATAAGCTTTTATCATAATCCCAGATAAACTCCTAAATCTATAGAAACCTGATTATTTCTGAAAATTGGTTATCTCCAAGCAGGTACCTTCTGAAATTTCCAGGTGAGATATAAAATAAAAACCAGGAGCAACTTTCACCAGTAGACATTTCTTTCTTCCTTCATTAAAAAAAATCATAGCATTGATGAGGGCAGAAAGATGGAGAAGAGTTTCGGAAAAATCAAGAATATTGGTAATTTTAAGATACTTTAAATTGTTTCGAGATTTCCATTATAAGGAAATGGAAATATTTCCATTATAAGGGAAGATGCAATTAAATATAGTTATCTTACCTTTAACATCCTGTTTGCTCTAAATATTGGATTAAACCCAAAGAAGAGGTAGCAAACATCAAATGGTATTATTGATGCGACATCCAACTGTTGAAAGAACACATTCACAAATATGTTGTGTTTACATTCCTTTCTGGGAATGGATGGATTTACATTGATGTCTGTAAAAGTTGACCAGTCACAGTGCATTATTTGTTGTTTAATCCAAAACTGCTTTCAATTAACTATGCATGGGGATTTTTAAGGCATATTAGCACCATGAAAACTATTCTGTAACCTCCTTCCACCGTATTTCATTTCCACTACCATGCATCTGATCTCTCCTTAGGCACTGCATTTACTGGGATTTTTATTGAGCTGTCACATATACAATGGGCATAGTTGCTAATGTTAAAATACATTTGAATAGTGTTTTTAACATGGGGCTCTTGGACTAAACATCAAGTCCATTCTTGATTTCATTTGAAAGCATTGAACATTCATTGTAGTGATACATTTTTATGTTTCAGCCAATTCTCCAGTGTTCAGAGTCGATTATATTGTGGTTCATTTAGGCTCTTCAATGCTTTCTGCTCTTGTCTACTTTGAACCATTTTGCTACCAATAAACTACTTTAAAAGTATTTACCAGAGCTGTGCAGGCTGAGAGAGGAGATAAGAGAAATCAATAATGATTGCAATTAATCAGCAGCTCTGATGGGAGGAGGTATTGAAAGTACTATTATAGCTAAGAAATTTTAAAAAATTGTCATGTATTAAAATTATTTTGATCTTATGTTAAACTGGTCATTATGATTCTTTTATGTAAAATAATTATTTATTTTTAGTAAATTTTACATGGTCTTAATAGGGTATATTTAAAAACTTTAAGACATCTTGAGACAATTAAGAGCAGTTAAGAACATATTGTAAGGCCACACGTATAAAATAGAGAGTTGAGGAAGTCCTAGCCAGAGGATAATCAAGCAAGAGAAAGAAATAAAGGGCATTCACATCAAAAAAGAGGAAATCAAACTATCACTGTTCACTGATGATATGATCGTATACCTAGAAAACCCTAAAGACATCTCCAAAAGACTCCTAGATCTCATAAACAAGTTCAATAAAGTCTCAGATAATGAAATCAATGTACACAAACCAGTAACACTGCAATACACATACAAAAATAACCAAGCTGAGAAGCAAATCAGGAACTCAATCCCTTTACAACTGGAAAACAACAACAACAACAACAACAAATCCCTAGGAATATACTTAACCAAGGAGGTGAAA
Source organism: Theropithecus gelada (assembly GCF_003255815.1). Lineage (NCBI taxonomy): Eukaryota > Metazoa > Chordata > Mammalia > Primates > Cercopithecidae > Theropithecus > Theropithecus gelada. The sequence goes on from NC_037676.1 coordinate 89,076,585, forward strand.
GATCCCTATGAAGAGAACTACAAAACACTGCTGAGAGAAATCATAGATGACACAAACAAACAGAAACACATCTGATGCTTATGGATTGGGAGAATCAATATTGTAAAAATGTCCATACTGCCAAAAGCAATCTACAGATTCAATGCAATTCCCATCAAAATACCAACATTATTTTTCACAGAATTAGAGAAAACAATTCTAAAATTCACATGAAACTAAAAAAGAGCCCTTATAGCCTAGGCAACCCTAAGCAAAATGAACAAATCTGAAGGCATTACACTACCAGACTTCAAGTCTATAGTTAGCAAAACAGCATGGTACTGGTATAAAAGTAGGTACATAGACCAATGGAACAGAATACAGAACCCAGAAATAAAGCCAAATACTGATAGCCAACTGGTATTGAACAAAGCACACAAAAACATAAGTTGGGGAAAGGTCATCTTGTATTTTAAGTGGTGCTAGCAAAACTGGCAAGCCACATGTAGAAGAGTGAAACTAGATCCCTATCTCTCACTTTATACATAAATCAACTCAAGATAAACCAAAGACTTAAATATAAGATCTGAAACCATAAAAATTGTAGAAGATAACCTTGGAAAAATTCTTCTGGACATTGGCCTAGGCAAAGAATTTATGACTAAAGCCCCAAAAGCAAATGCATTGAAAATAAATAAATGGGACCTGATTAAAAACGTTTCTTCACATAAAAAGAAATAATCATCAGAATAAACAGACAACTCACAGAATGGGAGGAAATATTTGCAAACTATGCATCAGACAAAGGACTAGTATCCAGAATCTACAAGGAACTCAAATCAGCAAGAAAAAACGAATAATCTCATCAAAAAGTAGACAAATGCCATGAATAGACATTTTTCAAAAGAAGTTATACGAATAGCCAAAAAACATGAAAAAAATGCCACCCCCAATTGCATCATATCATCAAACCTCATTGATTTTATTGTATAGGTACTGATCTTTGTAACAAGTTAAGAAGTGTACAGAACAGTACTTAAAATAATGTATTTAAAATAAAAAAGCAGGCACACTGTAGACCTGTCTAGTGCTACTATAAAACCTATAGTTTTTGGCTTGAATCATAATGATTTTTTTTTACTTGCTTTCTATTCAGTTGCTCAACTCCCCTCTCAACTCCTCTATGATGACAGTCATTAGTCATTAGCCATTTTAATATTAACACATTGTACAGATTTGTGTAGATCTACCATTCGATCCAGCAATCCCAGTACTGGGTATCTACACAAAGGAAAAGGAGTCAGTACATGAAAAAAACACATGCATATATGGGTTTATTTCAGCCCAATTCATAATTGCAGAAAATATGGAACTAACTGATCTTTGTAACAAGATGTCTACAGAACAGTAATTAAAATAATGTATTAAAAATAAAAAAGCAGACACACTGTTGACCTGTCTAGTGACCTGTCTAGTCAATAAGGATATGCAAATTAAAACCACAATGAGATACCACCTTATTCCTGAAAGAATGGCCTTATTAAAAAGTCAAAAAACAATAGATGTTGGCATGGATGTGGTAAAAGGGGAGCGCATATACACTGCTGCTGGGAATGTAAATTAGTAAAACTTCTGTGGAAAACAGTATGGACATTCCTTAAACAACTAAAAGTAGATCTACCATTTGATCCAGCAATCCCACTACTGGGTATCTACCCAAAGGAAAAGGAGTCAGTACATGAATACGACACATGCACATGTAGGTTTATTTCAGCCTAATTCATAATTGCAGAAATATGAAACTAACCTAAGTGGCCATTGAACAATGAGTGGATAAAGAAAATGTGGTATATGTACACCACGGAATAATATTTAGACATCGAAAGGAATCAATGTCTTTTACAGCAACTTGGATGGAGCTGGAGGCCATTATTCTAAGTGAAGTAATTCAGGAATGGAAAACCCAACACTAAATGTTCTCACTTATAAGTGGGAGCTAAGCTCTGAGTATGCAAAGGCATACAGAGTGATACAATGGACTTTGAAGACCAGAAGTGGGGATGGGCTTGGGGTGGGACAAAAAAAACTGCGTATTAGATACAATGTACACTACTCTGGTGATGGGTGCACTGAAATCTCATAATTTACCACTATATAATTAATCCATGTAACCAAAAACCACTTGTACCCCAAAAGCATAGAGTTGAGATAATTAATTGCCTAACAATTTCAAAGCCTGCTGCTATTGAATAAGAATAGAACTTCTGGTTTGAATTAACCAGATTAGCTATTATAAACAAATTACTTACTAAAAGTATTAGTTTAGAAATTACATCATATCCTCAAACCTCATTGATTTTACTGTATAAGTATCAATCTTTGTAACAAGTTAGGTGTACAGAACAGTAATTAAAATAATGTATTTAAAATAAAAAAGCAGGCACACGATTGACCTATCTATTGCTACCCTAAAACCTATAGTTTTTGGCTCAAATCATAATGATCTTTTTGCTTGCTTTCTATTCAATTGCTCAACTCCCCTCTCAGCTTCTCTCTGCAGACAGTCATTAATCATTAGCCATTTTAATATTAACACATTGGCACAGATTTGTGTAGCCAGAGATAATTTATTTCTCATTGAACTGTAGAAAATTGATTGAAGTATTGACTAACACTAAACTCTGTGCAAGACAATTTGCAAAGCATGTTGGGGTTGAAATAGGAGTAAGATATTGTTTCTATTCACAATAAGTTAACAAGCTAATAGTGGAATGACCAAGTTCAAAAATACAGTCATGTGTCACTTAACAACAGGGATATATTCTGAGAAGTGCATTGTTAGGTGATTTCATCATGTGACTATCACAGTATGTACTTACAGAAACCTAGATATATTGTCTACTATACACGTAGGTGGTATGGTATAGACATATAAGCCTAGGCTTCTAGGTTACAAGCCTAGGAGCATGTTACTGTACAGCATGCTCTGTATATTACAGTATATAATTGCATGTTATTGTACAGCATGTTACTGTACTGAGTACTGTAGGTAATTGTAACACAATGGTAAATAACTTTGTATCTAAACACATCTAAACATTGAAAAGGTACAGTTAAAAATGTGATATGAAAGATAGTATAGGATGCTTACCATGAATGGAGCTTGCAGGACTGGAACTTGCTCTGGCTGAGTCAATGAGTGAGTAGTGAGTGACTGAAGGCCTAGGACATTACTGTACACTACTGTAGACTTTATGAATTCTGTAGACTTAGGCTACACTAAATTTGTTTAACAATTTTTTTCTTTAATAATAAAGTAACCCTAACTCACTGTAACTATTTTACTTTATAAGCTTTTGAATTTTTGAAAACTTTTTACTCTTTTGTAATAACACTTAACTTAAAACATTCATTGTACAGCTGTACAAAAGAATTTTCATTATATGTTTATTATATAAGCTTTTTTCTATTTTTAAATGTTTTTATTTTTGCTTTTAAGCTTTTTTGTTAAAAACTAAGACCCGAGCACACAAATTAGCCTAGACCTACACATAGTCAGGATCATCAATATCACTGTCTTCCACATCCATATCTGGCCCCACTGGAAGGTCTTCAGGCTCCATAACATGGGTGGAGCTGTCATCTCCTATAATAACAATGCCTTCTTCTGGAATACCTCCTGAAAGGCTTGCCTGAGTCTCTTTTACAATTAACTTTAAAACAATTCATAGGAGTACAATCTAAAATAACAATAAAGAGTATGGTATAGTAAATACATAAGCTAGTAACTTAGTTGTTTATGACCATTATCCCCAATATTATGTACCATACATATTTGTATGTACTATACTTTTGTGTGACTGGCAGCCAGTAGGTTTGTTTACACCAGCATCACTGCAAACAGGTGAATAACACATTACACTGTAATGTTATGATGGCTATGATGTCACTAGGCAATAGGAATTTTTCAGCTCCCTTATAATCTTATGGGACCATCACCATATACATGGTCTGTCATTGACCAAAATGTCATTATGCTAACACAAATTAAATATATAAATTAATTTAGCCCTTATTCAAACTCAGGAAAGTAAGAGTTTGGAATAAGCTTTATGGGATTACAAAAGTATTCATCCTCTTCGTAGAATTCATCAAAGTAGCACAGAGATCTTTTATGAATATGCCAAAGTATGTGGCAATTTTTAATAAAGAAAATTAGTTGGAGATTTTTTAAAAAGCCAATTGAAAGGGATGTTAATCATTGTAGATTTCCAACAGGGATAGTTTGAGACCTAAACCCAGATTTGTATTTTTAAACAAACTTTGAGGCCACTAAAGAATTGTCTTTGAAGTGGGGGGCTAGAGTTCACTCCAATTGGGTAAACCGAAATAACCCCGACCTCTGCCTATTTCTCAGAGTTAGAGAACAAAGTACTTAGAAAACAATTATGGGCAATAAAACATATGTTTTAGAAAAGAAGGTTCCATGTTATCTAAACAATTGCCTCTCTTCTATTAATAATTTTTATTTTGAATACATGAGAACAAGAAAGAAGCAGGAGTAGAAACAATTTTGCAAACCTTTACAACATCATGCTACATGGATTGGGGGCTAGAATTTTGCAGACAAGGCAAAGTATACAACCCATATTCCTTTATTGATGTGTAAATTAGAATTCAAATGTAGGCACTAAATTATTTTGGTCTGCTTAATAAGGATTTATATGTGGAATTACCCATTTGCACATACAAGGAAATATATCAGGTAATTATTGAGAGGCAGAAACTTCAGGCTTCTCTTTGTCTAATAAAACTTCATATGTATAAACTTTGTTTATAGAAATCCATAGATGGGATTTAAAGTCAAAATGGTAAGAGATTACTTGAGCAATTTTGAAATTGTTTTTGAGTCACCTACCTGAAATTTTGTAGAAGTCCTGTAGTTTTTCCTTAGCTCATTTGGATCCACCTGAAACATATTTGTATTTTCATTAATTTTCGCCAATTTCATCAATTTTTTTTCTCACTTTTAAATTTATATTTAGAACTATTTCTCTTGGCTGGTTCCTTTCAATCTCAGCCAATCAATATGCTCCGTATTCTCAGGTTTTAAAACAAATAATGTTTGGTTTTAGTTTTCTTCTTCTTGCTCTATTGTTTGCCACAGTCAAGCTTCTCAAAAGAGTTGCCTACCTGCTTTACTCTATATCCTTCCCTCATATTTATCCTTAACTCATGGCAATTTGGTGGTAATTTGGCTTCTTCCCACTTCTCTCACTTCTTCAAGGCTAACAGTACAAAACCACCAATGACCTCCTAATGATGACACCCGGGGTATCCTTTATGGCACTTAGCATCCTGTTATGGCACTCATCATAATTTGAAATGACACATATATTGCTTGGCTCATTTATTTAAAATTAGTCTACTCCATTAAATGGTAATCTATCTGAGGACAGGTTTGATTTTGCTTAACAACTATATTTAACTAGTGCCTAGAATATACTAAAAGCTCAGTGAATATTTATTAAATGAATGAAGAAAGAAATGGAGAGATGAATAAAAACCTTTGAAGCATTAAAAATTTTTTTTGGACAATTTTTTTCCTTGAAACTTTTTCTTTTCAAAGAATCTGTAATGCCACTCTTAGTTTACTTTATTTCTTCACTTCCTACTTTTCAATGTTCTTCTTGGATTCTTGGGCTAGTCATTTAAAAGTCAACATTCCCCAGGATTTAGCTCTCTTCTCTTTTCTCTTCATACTTGCTTCCTGGGAAATCTCACCCACGTTTATAGTTTCAGAGATTACCGTGTGGGTTGATGCTACCAAATCTCTGCTTACACCTAATATCACTTTCTTGAGCTGTTGGGTAAGCAACTGCCCATTGTCTTCTTCACTTAGCAGATCCACTGCACCAAACCTGAATTCATCATCATTCTACATTGCCCTTGAGCCAAACTGTGCTCCTCCTCCTGCTTCCGAGTATCCTATGAGCACCCTCAACTACACTGCTTAGTGGTCCTACACTGCGTGGTCTCCCTCAGCCCTCATACAACCAATAGCCAAGTTCTGCTCATTCTTCTTCCGAAAATTTTCTCATGTCCATTCTCTCCTTTCTGGCACTATCTCTGACTTTAGTCTTGTTCCCCTGGAACAATTCTACAGTGGCAGCCAGATGATCTCTAAATCAGATCACTTAAAATCCTCGTTTATGTCAAATCCTGCAACTCCACATGATTTTAAGAAAAAAAAAAAAAAATGAAAGCACCTTTTCAGGGTATACAAAGTTCTACTTTCTGTTTCCCACTCACTTCCTGGAGCATCCCAGGAACAGAACCCACTCTGTTCAGCAGTTCCTCAAATGCATCATAGTAATGCCTTCGCCCACGCTGTCCCACAGCTCAGAACATGTTTTTCCTTTTTTCTTGTGGAGGAAAAAGGTGCAGGTAACACCAACTCATCCATCAAGATTTGGACTAAGGGTCTTCTCTGTCAGATGGTTTTCTCTGAGCCTTATAGCACCCTGGCCATGCCTTTTCATGACTCACAACACAAAATTCTACCATTTTTCTTTTGCCGGTCTGTCCTAGACACTCTGAGCTATGTAAGAGAGTAGGGTCCAATCTTTTTCCTCTATTTCCTCAGTTCCTAACACAGTGTCTAACACATAGTAGGTGTTCAATCAATGTGTGACAAGTGATAGATGACTAGAATGGCATTTGTTAATATTCAGACCTAAAAGAATTAATGTGAATATTGGACTTATATATTTCACTTATATGTAGTAAGGGATTTTCTAAGGGCTCTTAATTAGTTGACCGAAGCATTATAACTTGGACACATGGAAGTAGCATCTTCTAATAATTATCATTCAGGCTGTCTGGAAGTTTTAAACTGCTGTTTGAGCAATGTTAAAGATTGGTTAGTCAACTCCCAAGTTACTCCCCACACTACTGCCTTTTTTGGCTTTAATTTTTACTCATATACACATACTAAATTTTACATAAATATATTAGAAAATATATGACATGCTCATTTAATGATTTTTACTGTGAAACAAAATGGCCTACATAGGTAGACATAGATACAGGTTCAAATAAATAGCCTTATAAATCATGTACCACAAGAGTAAAATCAGTCACTTCCTTCAAAGCTTATATGGGACAGCCAGATAGATATCAAGTGCCAGACAGTTAAGTTAAAATACTACTTCCACCCTGCACCCAGGAAGAATGTTCTTAGCACATTTGTCTGTGTACTTTCAAGGTTGTCAATGATTCTATGATTGAGTAAATGTAAATGCAACTAAAACTTGCTAGATTAAATTAAATGCCATGTAGTGATTTTAAATTCTGTCTTCTTTAGAGCAGTAAATCAACTTGGCATCATTAGCCTTACGAGGATCAGCATGCTTACCGGTAACAATTAGGTACTTATTTTTAAAATGTCACCCCACTTAATTCTCTCTCCCTCTTTTAAGCCTCATCATTATGCCACAGACATTTCTTCAGGGGAGGCTTACTTTAGGAAGGATATGCTAATTGCACCTAAATCCTTTTCCAATGGATACTTTTTGAAGAAGATCTACTCAAGTGTTAGTATATTTACGCAGTATTCACCTCTTTTTCCCCCATACCATGGCTAAATCCGTTTATTCCAAAATAAAAAGCAAAACAAACAGAAATTGCATCATCAGGGCACCACGACCCCATCCCTGCCTCCTTTGTCTGTCCCATGCTATCAATAAAGAAGTTTCCGAGCCCCAAATAATTACTAGAACCTCCTCTCCATGTGCCAGCTTCAACCTCCTCTATGTATAGTACAGGGGGTGGCCCTACCCCTGGAATTACAAAATGTTATGCAGATACAATATGTCCACTGGGGAAGGGGAGTCACCCCCAGCAGCCTGTTCTCTCACGTGTTCTACATTTAGCCCCATTGTCCTGCCTCAGCTGCCTCTCTAAATAAGAAGATGGGAGCCCCTGTGAGGGAAAAGTTGCTTTAGTGAGAGTAAGGCCATCAGGGAGGCCACCAGGCCTCCTCCAAATAAATCAACTCTATGAGCCTCTGGCTCTTAAATAACCACAATAATCATCCAGAAATTAAGGACTCAGCCCGGGCCAAGGTGGCAAAGGGTCTGCACTTGTTTGTCTCCCCACATCACACAGGGGTCTTACCTTGCTACTCTAACGATAATGGGGTGACTGGGAAGGGGTGGTAAGGACCTGATGGGGACGAGCTTCTGGCCCCACTTCTCCAAGCTTTGCTGACAGTGGCCGGCTTTTAGATGACGGTGATCTTCACCTCATTTCTCGTCAGCACGATAGAAAAATGGAATGCAGGGGTTGCTGCCCAAGCCTGGGTGCTCCTGGGGGTTCTGCATCTCAGGAAGCAGCTGCATAACCTGCTGTGCAGTGGGATTGTCATGGTGAGAACCCTCCCCGGCCTCTCCTTGTGCAAGTTCCACACTGTGGACGAGGCTCATCTTGCAAAGATCAGCCTGCTTGTTGGTAGTCCCAAGCTCCTGGGGGAGCTGGGGTGCCTGGAGCGGGCTCATCAGCAGGGTTCTGGGCAACTGCCAGGAATTTGCCATGCCACTTGTTGTGGTTGCCCACAAGCCGCAACACCAGCTCCTGCAGCTCCTGCAGCTCCTGCAGCTCCAGCAGCTTCACTTTCATCTTCTTGTCCTGGGCCAGCCTGCTCATGTATTCTTTCTGTCGCCACATCTTCAACGCTGCCCTCTGGCTCTGGTACAGTGTGATGTACTTTCCTGCCGGAGGATAAGGTTCAGACATTGGGACCCCTCCGACCACAGTGCAGCTCCCCCTGCCATGTCCTGGCCTCCCGCTCACTGATGACATCTGTCTCTCCGGACAGCTGGATACAGTGACGTTCCAGCTTTTCCATCTGCTCCTTCAGGTCCACCTTCTCCTGCATGAGCTCCATAAAGTGGCTCTGAGGCTTTTCCATGGCCCCCTGGAGGGCCTGGTGGGCCTTCACACACACAGAATTGTCTCCAATCCCTGGGGCTAGGGCTGCTGCCTCTGGCTCCTTCTGGACCGAGGCCACCAGGTGAGCCAGACACTTACAGCTCACCCTTTGCTCCTTCAGCTGCCCACGTGGCTGTGCCTGCTCCTCTTCGGCACTGGCTACAGCTGAATGTAAAAATGCCACCATGGCCTCCTGACTCTCCAGGTCCTCCAGGATGCTCAGCATGAGTGGAGGCGTCTCCTCCTTACTGTCCAGTCCATCTCCTTCCCCATGGAGAGCCATGAAGGTCAGCTGGGCCTGTAGCTGCTGCTTCTGCTGGCTGGTGGCTTCCAGGTGCTCCTGGGTCTCCTGCAACTCTTGGCAGGCCATCTCAGCCACCACTTTGCCCTGAGCTTCCTCCTGCTGCAGCTGGTCTATGAGCTGGGTCTGCAGCAGTAACTGCTTGTGGAGCTCCTTCTCAGAGGGCACCTGCTGAAAGGTGGTCACCTGCTGCTGATAGGCCTCCATGTACTGCTGCAGGTGACCCAGGTACTGATCTCACTACTGCTGCAGACTCTGAGCCTCTTGGCTTTTCAGTTCTACCATCTCCTTCAGCTCACCCAGCTTCTCGCCCAGCTCCTTCTTGATGTACTGCTCTGACTGCAGTTTGCTGGTGATCTCCATGTTCTCATTTTTCAGCTTCATGAAGCCACTCTGCAGCTTGGCCATCTGCTCCTTGAGCTCACCATTCTGGGAGACTGCATGATTGATGGTGGCGAGGTCATTCTGCATGGTCTCCAAGGTTTGGGCCTGCGCGCCTCTGCCTGCTCCTCCCAGAGCTCAGCCTTCTGCTCCAGCTCCAGCAGTCTCTCCTCCTGCTCTTGGTTCGGGCAACTCAAACCCTCATTGTCTGGCACCTGGGCTTGGAGCTGTCCTGCCAGACCCTCCAGCTCCTCCTGCAGGTGCTCGGCCTCCACTTGTAGCTGCTGCTCCACCTCAGAGGGCCCTGCTGGGGGCTCCAGGAGCAGGGGTTCAGCCATCTGGTTTCTCAGTTCAGCCAATCTTGTCTCCATCTCCTGTACCTGACTCATGCTGTGCCCCTTCTCCTCCCTCAACCTGTGCACCTGCTCTGACATCAGCTGCATCCTCTGCTACCACTTGGTGCTCCCTCCTTTCAGATTTTCAGTATATTGATCTTTCTCTATCTGTAGCTGTTTCAGCAACTCTGTAACCTGCCCCAGGTGTGCTTCCAGCTGTGCCTGATCCTCCATGGCCTGCTGTAACTGCTAGTTAGCATTAGGGGGTTCACACTGGCTTGAGGACTGTTGAAGCAGGAGCTTGGCCCTCTCCAGCTTCTTTTGCAGCTCCTCTAAGTTGAGCTGGATCCCTGACTTCTCCAATACTAGGACTCAAGTTTCTCTTCTAGTTCTGAGTTCTGCTGCTTCAGATCCTCATATAACTCCAGCCTGAGGGCATCTCTCTTTTTGGTTAACTCTTTGTTGTACTTGCCCATCATCTTCTGCTGTGTAGAGACAGCAGAGAGAGCCAGCTCCAATCTCCCACATGCTGCCAGGAATACTGCAGGCGGCTGGCCAGATCCTTTGACTCTCCTTCAAACTACCTGGCAGCACGCTGAGTGTAATACAGGGCTGTCCATAACTCTGCTTTCTTGGACATGAGTATCCCTGTGGTCTGAATTTGAACCTGTAACTACTCCCTTTGGGCTCCCTGCTTTCAATTCCTTGCTTTCTTTTCTTCTTCCAGTTGATCCAGAATTTCTTGGTTCTGTTGTTTCTCCAGATCCTTCAGGTTAGCAGATGATGCAGGGCCCTACCCACTGACAAAGGATGTAGACTCAGAGGCAAGACCATTGAGCTGTTGGGAGAGTTGTCCTGGGCTCCCAGTCAATGAGAAAGCCTTGGTTTCATCCATGAGATTGGGACTAATGTCAACATCATGATTCTGAGGTGCCGCCATGCTAGCGCAACTGGCACCAGGGGAAGAGACACCACCAGCTAACATGGTGTCATGAGCAGACAGTTGTAGGGGAGAAGCGTGGTCTTTGGATGTATCATCAGGTGAATGGCAACCAACAGAAGTGGTTGTCTCAGGGTTGCTGCCATTTTTAATTTTCTCCTTTTTTTGCTCTTGTACCTACACCAGGGTATTTTCTATGCTGATATTCTCTCGATGTTTTCTTGGCCACAGCCAATTTGCTTTGTAGGGTTTCTTCCGACATCACAGGGCAGGGTGGGAGGTGGGGTTGGGGCCACATCAGCACGATTCTGGCAACCACTGCTAAACACATCCAGTCATCTACCAGGCAGATGTGCAACTGAGCCAGAGGAGAAGTAACCAGGGCCACACTAGAACGCAGAATGGGGCATGGCCTCAATGCTCCAAGCCCATTGGTCGATGAGAAAGATGAAAGGGAAAGGAAGCATGGCCAGGCGGCAGTGTGTCCAGAGGGACCATTTTTCTCATGCATCTGTACAATGGAATTATAGAATTGTTGGGCTCTTGCTAGATTATATTGATTCTTATTTGCTCCAAACTGCACTCTGGCTTTGCCTCTGACTAAGATGGCATTTATATGCATGATGACCAATTCCATTGTGTAGGCACAGCTACAGCCCTGTTTTGTGAGAAGTTCCATATACAGTGCTCCCCCACCCAATACATACCCTCCTGAGAGAACAGGTAACACCACTCGAACAAATGGAGGATCAAATGGAAAATTATCCTGCTACCCTCCAAAGTCTGTGAATTCCAATACTAAAAACTTGGCAATTCAGTTTAAGGTCCTCTTCACAAGGCCAGTTAGCTCAAGGCAATAACATTCTTCCCAGGCCTCTTAAGAAATACTCCTACCCCAGAAAAGGCCCTTCTTTCTGGTATCAGGAGGCATGGTCCAGAAACACAAATCCAATAGAATTTCAGCCATTTACCTCTCAGATCGTCCCCTCCCTGAAGTTCTACTTTCCTGTTTGTGTGTGTGTGTGTGTGTGTGTGTGTGTGTGTGTGTGTGTATTTTGTGTTTTGTTTTTGGCTTTGGTGCTTCATTCGTTCCCCCATATGAACCAGTAGAAATGTAGCCATTAGCAACTTCGGTCAATATATAACAGATTCATACTTTAGGACGACAACTCAGTTGACAACCACAACAGTTTCTTAAAAGATATGTTAAACAAAACATATTCTATCTTCCTTTTTCTTTTCCGATCTGAAGATCATTGTGCAAAAGACTATCAGGGTCGACCTTCTGCAGTTTAACATGCCAGTCGTGTACTGTCATTTATGAGTTCCACCGAATAAATCCTTTCCAAGCAATATTACTCATGCTTTTGTCAGAAGATAAAAATCATGTAAGAGTTAATTCTCTTTCAGGAAGAAGACAAAAAGTTCCAGCAGACCTGTTTTATAACTCCGTGATCTGTATACATCCCTGAGCTCTTTCATAAGTCTATCTGAAGCTTGCACTGACCCAAACACCACACCACATTTAAATGGTCTTGCCTTTGAGTCTTCCTAATTTTCTGTAATGTTGCCAAATTTTCTTTTTCAATTCCTTCATCCTCCGACTTTTTCCCACTAGTAAGTTCTTCTTCCTTCATCTTATAGTGATTTAAGTATTTTATATCTCCAACCATCTATTCTTCTTCTGAGGTCACTTCTGTTTTCCCATTCTGACCCATGGGTAGTGGTTGATCTAGCATCTCAAACATGCAGGTCCTTAGGAAGGTTATATAATCTGCAGAGTTCACATATCAACTACTTCAATTACTGACGAAGGTGATTGTTGTTCTTAGTATCTTCTAGACATTCCAGAACTGATGTCAGATTTGGGTTATCAGAGTCCATAAACCGTATTGGTGAAAAAGATGGATAGGATTCTCGGAATCTCTAGGCACAAGAAGAGGCTCAACCCATCATGGGACAGTCTTGGCCTCGTGGTGGCTTGTCCACAGGAGTTTCGGCAATGTGTAAATATTCAGGAGACTGGCCCAGGTGCAGGGCTGCGCGGGTGCGCTGCTGTCCCTGTCCCGCCGCCGCCAACTCAGTCTGCGAGGCTGAGCATGGGGTGCCACTGCAGCAATTTGTGAGCCTGCGCCAAGCCGCACACCGCGACCAGTATTCACTTCTTCTGAAAACAATTCATAGAAACTTCATAATTTTACACAGGACAGATGGAAGAAGTATTTTAAAATAATATTACCTGAAATAATTATAATGCAGATTAATTATTCAAGGAAATAAAATCCTTGAACTGAGATTACCATTCATTCACTCCTTCAAACATTTCTTGAGTGTACTCTAAGTTCCTAGGTTAGATAAAGAAGTGAATCGAATACTGTCCCTACTCTCAAGAAACTTATCCTCAGGTAAGAAAGAGAGATACATAGACAAATAGGAGACAAGAGGGAAAAGTAAAGTGTGTGGACATCCATTCATTTAATTCATTTAACAGTCAACTGTGTATTTTCTACATGCCAGACCCCGAGCTAGGTGTCTTATTCAATCTTCATAATAGGTTTATAAGGTGGGTGCTGAGATAGCCGGGTGGGAGGGGGTTGCTGCAGAAACTCCAGCCAGCCTGCCCACTGAGGTGGAGCCTTGGAAAGTTTGCTACATTTGCAGTAGGGAGGAGCCTAGCCCCTCCTCTTCCTGTGTGGAACCTGGAATTCGAACAGTGGGCAGGAAGCACTCTAGCAGGGGGCTGTGGCCTTGTGGAGGATCCCTGTTCCCCCCCTTTTTAAACCTTTTCACCTAATAAAACCCTGCTTCGCTCACCTTTCAAACCATCTCCAAGCCTACATTTTCATGGCCATGGGACAGACAAGGACCCTGTCTTTAACTGAACTAAGGAAAAGTCCTGCAACAGTACGACTATTCCTATTTTGGGGGATGAAAAAGATTGTATTCAATAAAAGGGTAAGTTTACTTTCTTCAAGTTAATGCTATTAGCAAATTTCAGAAGTGAAATTTGACCCCGAACTGTTTGTTTCTACTACTTCATAATTAGTCGAATCAATATTTAATACAATTAAATAATAGAATTATGAGTAAAGTGTAGGAAACACAGAGAAGGGAGTGATTTTCTTCAGATTGGTTTATAAAGAGCAATTGAGAGGTTTAAGTACCAAAAGCAGTTGATTATAAAGGAAGGCCTAATTGACGTTGTAACTAGATGACAGCGAGGATTTCTGTGAATTTTGCAAAGGGTTACGGATGTGTCTCTTACCTAAATAATCTTCACTGTCATTTCCAACTCAATTTCTGCTATCTCTAAAGGAAATTACATACAACAGACTAATGGTTCGACTGCATTTCAAAATTCTGTTATCTTTGTAGCATCACTTTTAGGAGAAAGATTTTATAAATAAATGCTGTGAAAAACTTGTAAGTCCTCCTGGTTTCTATTGTAGCTGTTAGCACCTCAATCTGTTGTCTGTTACTTGTTTGTTTTCCTTCAACGCCTTGGGGAATTAATATTTCCATCCTCCAGTTATGGTGCATTTATTTAATAAATGAATTAAGTAGATGTATCTACCTAGCAACTGTAGGTATTTAATAAATGTTTCTTGAATGAATGAATGAATGAATGATTCAGTGTTGTATACCAATGGTAGCATAGATAGCTAAATATAGTGAGACCTTCAGGTTGGGTACTCAATGTGCATAGTCTTCTTACGAAAATGTAATCAAGTTTCAAAGGCTGCAGCTACTTACTCTAAATTAAAGAAACCATTAATTTGGTTTCTTTAATTGAACAAACAAAGCAATTATTTCCTGCTCTACATTTGTAGCTTATGATAATGCATTTTAAATAGAGCTCGTTGCGTGTGTTTTTTACCGGTTAGTTTTCTTGGTTTTAACACTCATTGTGTGCAAAGGCCTCTTAGAAAATTCAAAATAAAAGTCTCCCTTTACGGATTTTGTCATTTTCCATTTGTCAAATATTGATTTTCTCCCCCCTTGTGAGTCTAATGGAGGTTGAAATTAGTGTTCCTTTTGTTGTTGTTGTTTACTTCTTATTTGTACACTGTCATCACCATTCATCAAGCTGCCAGGTTGCTCTGGGGATGGGTGCTGGTGAGTTAACTAGTGTTCTAAAGTCTGCACAAGGCATATTTTGAATAGACTTTTGGTATAGCTTTGGCTTTTGCCTTTAGTATTTCTTTCTAGGAAAGATTTCAAATATAGAAAACACTTCCTAGAAAATGATAATTTTTTAAGGAAGAAAAAAATATTCAAAACTATTCCTTTCAGCTTTTTGATAATTTAAGACCTTCTGAAGATCCAACAGAAAATATTAAGAAGATTAAGCAACCTAACTGTCTTCTTGAAAATTCTACATGAACCTAAGGTGCCATATAGTCAGTCAGTCTGCTCTTCCTATCGTGACACTGGAGGACATGTTCTGTGCAGCCCTTGCTGAGCCTTGGGAGGAGGATGGCACATTGGCCACAGATGGAAAGGAAGCATCCTTCTAGTTAGCTGGGGAAGGGGCTTGGGCTAGTGGCTATAAGACTTGGATTTATGCTTGTGAAAACACATTTGTCTGTTTCTCAGATTGATTGGATTGACAATAAACTTCCCTTAACACTGAGAGTAAATCCAGGAGAAGATAATTTAGCCTAAGGGTAAGAATGCTAATTTCTTAGGAAGGGCACTGCATTTGATCATGAGAAATAGGATGTGATGAATTTGGCAGGTAAAGAATAAAAAGATAGACCCATAGATGCCATATTCATTAAAAAACAAAACACCAGTGGAGGTGTTCTATGTGCTTGTGATTTGCCCATATCTGTGAGGGGTGTGGCTACCTGTCTGTGGTTTGGCTATATTGATGGAGATATGGATGG
The DNA here is from genome assembly GCF_003255815.1 of Theropithecus gelada. NCBI lineage: Eukaryota > Metazoa > Chordata > Mammalia > Primates > Cercopithecidae > Theropithecus > Theropithecus gelada. The sequence continues at coordinate 89,092,401 of NC_037676.1, forward strand.
CTCATTTCTCTTTCATTCTCTTACCACACTGAATAATAGTATATTTTGCAATGGTGGAAATCTTCTGTGCTGTCCACTAGACATGTGGTTGTTGAGTTCTGGAAATATGAACAATGTGGCTGAGAAATCTGAATTTTTAATGTTATTTAATTGTAATTAATTCAAATTTAAATTTAATGGACATATTTGCCTGATGGTCACTGTATTGGACAGTGCGGTGAATCCACATTGATTCAAATGGTCATGACCATACAGTGGCCAAAAAACAAGTGAAAAAATGCTCCACATCACTAATCATCAGAGAAATGCAAATCAAAACCACAATGAGATACCATCTCATAGAAGTTAGAATGGCTATTACTAAAAATTCAAAAAACAGCTGATGCTGGCAAAGGCTGCAGAGAGAAGGGAACACTTATAAACTGTTGGTGGGAGGGCAAATTAGTTCAGCCACTGTGGAAATCAACTTGGAGATTTTTCAAAAAACTTAAAACAGAACTACAATTTGACCCAGCGATCCCATTACTAGGTATATATCCAAAAGAAGACAAATCTTTCTAACAAAAAGACACATGCACCTGCATGTTCATCGCAGCATTATTCACAATAGCAAAGACATGAAATCATTCTAGGTACCCACTAATGGTGGACTGAATAAAGAGAATGTGGTACATATACACCATGGAACAAGATCATGTCCTTTACAGGAACATGGATGCAGCTGGAGGCCCTTATCCTAAGCAAATTAATGCAGGAACAGAAAACCAAATACAGCATGTTTTCACTTATAAGTGAAACATTGGGTACTTATGGACATAAAGATCCGAACAATAGAAATTGGGGATGACTAGAGGGAGGAGGACTGCAGGGAGGAAGCGGGGAAGGGTAGTAAATCTCGTTATTGGGTACTATGTCCAGTACCTGGGTCAATCATACCCCAAACCTCAGCATCACCCAAGATACCCAGGTAACAAACCTGTATGTGTATCCCCTGAATCTAAAATAAAAATTGGAAAACAAAAGGGTCATGAAAGCTTTGCTTTCTAAGTTAGGTTTTCCCGAAGTGTCCAGGCCTAAAACCCTGTGCTTGATTTATCTACTACATGCAGACGCTGCATCGGTTCCAACTGCACAATGATAGACAAGGCACAGTCTGTGTCCTAAAATCTTACAGCCTAGTACTTTCTCACAACACCGGACTGTCTCCTAAGAAGGCTGAGTAGGTTCTAATGAGTGAAATCATACCTATCTCATTTATTAAAATATTGAGGTGAATGGTAGACTGTAACATGATAGAAAACAACTGCTTCACAGACTGTTTGAGGCTTGATTACCAGAGGAATATATTACAAATAGTTTCTTCTTTTGGCATTGATAATTGATCCATTTAAAAAACATTATTGAGGTAAAATATGTGTATAGTTTCAATATTTCAGATTTGGCACTCTCTTTATATGCTCAAGTATTGTCAAATTCTGAAAAACTTGCTGACCTGAACCTGTGTGATTGTAGAGGCAAGGCCTGGGTTAGAATCCTGGCCCCTCTACTCTCTCGCTTTGGGCTTTAAGCAAATAACCTCTCTCCCTGAACCTCAGTTTCCTCATTTGTAAATAGGGCTAATTACATCTTTTTCATAGTGTCATTGAAAGGATTAAGTGTGGTATTATAAGTAAATTAACTGGAACAATAATGCTAGCTGACATTTAATACTCATTCACTATGCACCAGATACAGTCTAGGCACTTCACAGGCCTCAATTTATTTAATCTTTCAATCAATATGATGGTGTTATTGTTATTTTCACTTTAAATATGAGGAAATTAAGGTACAGGGAGATGCATGTTTTCCAGCACATTGTGAACACTCAATGGCTGTTTTGTAATTGTTTTCTTATTATTATTGCTCATGATTTCTTGCAGTTGTCCACGCAGATAGCCAGTCAAACATTAAATAAAACAATGCTGTTCTTTTTTGTAGCCCAATTAGATGTTATTCACGTTTCAGTTTCTGCCTTTTCCGAACCCCACTTACTATTATGTCTCCTCCTCTTATAAACTGGAGTCTGGGCTGGATAAATAGCATATCATAAAGGTAGATGATATCACATATGATGTCCACAATAAGCCAGTAGTGTATGTTGTCTGGTGTTTGATATGGGAAGACGAGGCGCAGTGGTATAAACCAGCAGTTCCAGTTATAGGCAAGGCTGACAATCAAGAGCCACAGGAGATAGAGTCGATCTGGAAAAACAGCAAGTGGAACAATCCAAATGACAGAGAACAAACACAGAAAGAATTCTCTTGCTTAGTTTGGGAAGGTTGGGACACTAACCTCTAGAGAGCTGTTTGCCATAGGAGGCTCTATTAAACATTCAGCACAATTCTGCCTCTGGACTGTGAGGCACCAGGCTTTACAAGAGATGTTAAATGATCTTATCACCTCTTCTGAAAGTGGACAGTTTCCTTCCAGTCTCCTGAAGAAGTGGCCACTCTGAGTCTGTCCACACAGGTAACTACTATTTGGATCAGGAAAGAATTTCACGAAAAGTCGGAAGGACTTTGCACAGACATCACTGCAGCCGCAGATCTTTAGTTCCTCAGTAGTTAAGTTGCAGGATTGATTGCCCAGGGCAGGTGGCAGAAAGGCCACATCCTGCCAGAAGGAGGATGGCACTAAATGGGAGGGCAGAGGGTCAGCCCATTAACGTAGTCCATGTCCCTTCACACATAGGCCTTCTCTGCCTATGGGAGGCTGCAGGAAAGGATTTGTTCAATTAGAATAATCAACAATGTGAAGCCATGGAAGAAGACTGACACTTTATAATGAATTGCGAGTGTGTCAGTGCACATATTGTGGACTGCGTTGGGCCTTCTTTTCCAAGGTAATTAGGGGCAGGAGAGGATCTGGACTGCCTTTTAAATATAGGCAGGAATACTGTATTTCTTATCTTCACCAAAGATGGGCAAATGATCCTTTGCAGGTTATATAACTTAAATTCTGCTTGCTAGTTAGATTGAGATTATGAGGTAAGGAAAATAGAAGCTATCTGTGACTTCGAGTCACAGGGTTTCTTGGTGATAGCCAGCCCTCCCACTACAATAGTTTACCCTTTGTTAATACCTGTGTAGGAATCTATGCTGCTTGGAAGTTTAAGTCGCTTTAAGTACTCTGTTAAAGGCATCTTCTTGACTTTGAAACACAGCAGCCTGTAGTAGTGTTCTTCTGTTGGCTTATCATCGCTTTCTTTTACTGGTGGTACAGCCGTGGGCTTTGCTTCATAGGAAAAAAAAAAAATGAAACATTTAAAGAGGTTAAGTTAGCTTAGTTAAAAACTTGAATTTCTTAACCAAACACTGCATGTTCTCACTCATAAGTAGGAGTTGAACAATGAGAACATATGGGCACAGGGAGGGGAACATCACACACTGGGGCCTATCAGGGGTGCGGGACAAGGGGAGGGATAGCATTAGGAGAAATACCTAATGTAGACCATGGGTTGATGGGTGCAGCAAACCACCACAGCGTATGTATACCTATGTAACAAACCTACATGTTCTGCACATGTATCCCAGAACTGAAAGTATAAAAAAACCCAAAAAACTTGAATGTCTTAAAGTCAGAACATTTAGGAATCTTCCTCTTTTGATATAGACAGATGAAACAAAACCTTCATGACATTTAAAATAGTGACATTTATTTCACTGTGTGTGTGTATAAAGAAAAAATATGTCAATGTAAAAAATTAAAGGAAACACAACTTTTAAAATAAATAAATGTTTTTAAATTTTTCCAAAATAAAAAAAGAACAGGAAAAACTACTAAATGATGACAAAATTCAGGATAGTGATTACCTTGGCAAGGGGGCTTTGTCACCTGGGAAGACTGTAAGTCTTCTCTAGTGAGGGAAATGTCCTTTATCTTGGAGGGTGGTGATGGTGATGCAACAGGACTATTCATGTGTAAAAACTATCCAAGCATGGCGGCACAGGCCTGTAGTCCCAGCTCCTTTGAAGGCTGAAGCAAGAGGATCATTTGAGCCCAAGAGTTAGAGGTGGCAGTGAGTTGTGACTGTGCCACTACACTCCAGCCTGGGTGACAGAGCAAGACCCTACCACTAAAAGAATAAAATAAGATTAAATAAATATATAAATAAAATGTTTGTCTACACTGAAATATTTATGGATGAAATATAGTGTCTGGAATTTGCTTTAAAAATTCATTGTAACTCCAATGTTACGGAAAATAAAATTTTAAAAAATGAAAAAAGAATATGTTAAAATAATTGAACTGTACACTTAATTGTGGATTTTACAGTTTATGTCTCAAATAAAAATGTAGAGTATAAAATAAAGGCTTTCTCTAAAAAGGAAAACAAATCATGTTGTATATCCTAAAGTATACAATAAAAACAAAATAAAATAGTAACATTTATGAAAATATACAGGTAAGGAAAACACTGGAATTTGGAAATATGTAACAGGTTTAAAGCTCACAAATAAGGTGAGCTTTAAATAAGGTGTCACAAAGGTGTTACAAATAGAATATTTTAAATACAAGCTTGATTTTCACATACCTTGGAGCATCAATAAAGTCAGAGATCAGAAACACTGCAAATGTACGTCATTCTGCAGGTTTTGGTTTGGTGCTTCTTTACCCTCACATATGTCACACACAATATTCTTTTCAATATATCTTTATAAAAGTATAATGACTATGATTTCTTTTAGCCTCTTCTGTTTAAAAAGAAACTGTTGGGCCGGGCGCGGTGGCTCAAGCCTGTAATCCCAGCACTTTGGGAGGCCGAGACGGGCGGATCACGAGGTCAGGAGATCGAGACCATCCTGGCTAACATGGTGAAACCCCGTCTCTACTAAAAATACAAAAAAAATTAGCCGGGTGAGGTGGCGGGCGCCTGTACTCCCAGCTACTCGGGAGGCTGAGGCAGGAGAATGGCGTGAACCCGGGAGGCGGGGCTTGCAGTGAGCTGAGATCCGGCCACTGCACTCCAGCCTGGGCAACAGAGCCAGACTCCGTCT
>NC_037676.1:89097817-89198935 GCF_003255815.1 Theropithecus gelada
ATTTTTTTTTTTTTTTTTTTTTTTGAGACGGAGTCTGGCTCTGTTGCCCAGGCTGGAGTGCAGTGGCCGGATCTCAGCTCACTGCAAGCCCCGCCTCCCGGGTTCATGCCATTCTCCTGCCTCAGCCTCCCGAGTAGCTGGGACTACAGGCGCCCGCCACCTCGCCCGGCTAATTTTTTTTTTGTATTTTAGTAGAGACGGGGTTTCACCGTGTTAGTCAGGATGGTCTCGATCTCCTGAACTCGTGATCCGCCCGTCTCGGCCTCCCAAAGTGCTGGGATTACAGGCTTGAGCCACCGCGCCCGGCCAGAACACCCACATTCTCTTATACAGAACTATGAGGAAGCTCAACTCCATCCCATGTAATTATCAACTTGATTTGCTTTTATATGTTAAACAACCAAGCTTTGTTCTATTCTTTTTCTGTATATATATGTAAATATTTTATATAGAGGTAATCATAGTATATATTATTTTTGTGCTCTACTTTTTTTTTTTTTTTTTTTGGAGTCTTGCTCTGTTGCCAGGCTGGAGTGCAGTGGCGCGACCTTGGCTCACTGCAACCTCTGCCTCAGCCTCCCGAGTACGTGGGACTACAGGCACGTGCCACCATGCCCACCTAAATTTTTGTATTTTAGTAGAGATGGGGTTTCACCATGTTGGCCAGGATGGTCTTGATCTCCTGACCTAGTAATCCACCCACTTCGGCATCCCAAAGTGCCAGGATTACAGGCATGAGCCACTGTGCCTGCCTGATTAATTTTCATAAGCACATTTTTGTAATTATTAGGGTGGTTGATAATAGTCCCTCCCTTTACGTGATTGGTTTGTTGATGTCCTTTGCTCTGTTGGATACCCAGGTAATATTCCTGTATTTTTATAATATGTACTTTGCATAATATGGGTATTTTTAATATTTACAATAAAATTTGCTATAGAAGATACTGTTTGTGTCCTACACATATACCCTGAGCCTGGAGATCACCTGTAGGAGGGTTCCCTGTGTCTGTCGGAGGACTTCCTCAAGCAGGTTTACTTAAAGTGCTGGGGAGGTAACAGTATGAAACTCCAGCACCAATCAGTTTCCTCCTCTTCCATTCAGATAATTCTCAAGTATGATCCATACAGCTTTTCAGCTGGATAAAGCCCCAATGGCACAGTAGGCCCTCACTATGTTGCCCAGGCTGGTTTCAAACCCCTAGGCTCAAGCAGTCCTCCTGTGTTGGTCTCCCAAAGTGCTTGGATTATAGGTGTGAGCCACTCCATCTGGTCAGTGATCCTCTTACTAACCCATCTGTACATCTTAACTTTCTTCTCTGTCTCACCACTTGTACCTTCCTGGATCACTCTCAAAATAAACTATGTGTAAATAATTTTCTCAGGATCTGCTTTTGGGAGATCCAAACTGAAACATCTGCAAAACACAGGTACCCTCATTACTTCCTTCTTCCCAGTACTTGGAGGGAGCAATGCTTACCAGTTTGTGGGCTGGCTTCGGGTGAGGAGAGATCTCCCTCTACCAACTTTTTCTTGTAGAGGGCTGTTCTTTGACGCATTCTTTTCACCAGGTTGTGTAGCTGGGCATCAGCATACTCATTTATAACAGGAGCTGCAGGCGATTTGTTTTGTGGGCTAAATGAGAAAAAAATGGCAATAGAGATGGGCCCACGAAGAGATAGGTACAAGGGAAGGATTAAACTTTTCACCTTCCTTATATATTCAAGATTATTAACTTCCCCTTCTTTTGCAATTGAATAGTACAATTCAAACATTAGGTTTAATGGAAATAGTGCTGGTGGAATACAGATTTGTTATTAAAAATATTAGAATCCTTAAATAGCAAGTGGTAACTCTTGACTATATTGGATCTTGATGACGGTGATTCTGTCATTACATTGTATCACTAGGACAAGTAAAGCTACAGATGGTGGGGCAGGCAGGCGCCTAAGATGACCCTAAGATTCCCTGCCCCTTGGTATATGTGCCTGCATAATCCCAGGGACAATAAATACGGTGGTTTTATCCCCATCAATAGTCCATGTTATATGGCACAGTTGATAAGGAGATTATGTAGGTAGGCCTGATCTAATCATACCAGGCCTTTTAAAGTAGACTTCCTCCCACTGCTCACACAGCAAGAAGGCAGAGATTTGAAGCATAAGGGAGATTTTACTTGAGAGAAATCCTCCATGGCTGATCGTGAAGAAGAGGGTCACCTGGTTAGAATTTCATGAGGCCTCTAGGAGGTTGAGAGTGATTCCTGGCTAACTGTTCATAAGAAAACAGGGACTTCAGAGGTACAACTGCAGGGAACTGATTTTTCCAATAACCTGAGTGAGCTTGGAAGTAGATTCTTCACCAAAACCTCCCAATGAGAGCCTGGTCTGGCCTGGCCAATACCTTGATTTCAGCCTTGTGAGACCTGAAGCCAAGAACCCAGCTGAGCCCACCCAGACTTCTGATTCAGACCCATTTGCTAATGTGGGTTTTAATTTAATTTTATTTATTTGTTTTATCTTCAACTTTTATTTTTGGGTGTTGTTTTAAATCACTTAAGTATGTGGTAATTTGTTTTGTGGCAATAGAAACATAATGTAGCTGCTGTGCTTCAATGAACTTCCTTTTGTTTTTTTGTTTTTGTTTTTGACTGAGTCTCACACTGTCACCCAGGCTAGAGTGCAGTGGTATGATCTTGGCTCACTGCAATCACTGCCTCCCAGGTTCAAGCAATTCTCATGCCTCAGCCTCCCGAGTAGCTAGGACTGCAGGTGTGTGCCACCACACCCAGCTAATTTTTGTATTTTTAGTAGAGACTGGGTCTTACCATGTTGGCCAGGCTGGTCTCGAACTCCTGACCTCAGGTGATCTGCCCGCCCTGGCCTCCCACAGTGCTGGGATTACAGGCGTGAGCCACCGTCCCCAACCAATGAACTTCCATTCTGAGAAAATATACAAACAGCCCAGCATGGAGTGTAGAGTAGACATTAGGATACTTCATCAAGACCTGAGTTTCCTCACAGATTTTCCTCAGAGCTCTCACTGTCTGTCTTCCTTCCAATGTCTGACATTGGGTCTACATTAGCCCATGTAGGCTCCATCCATTCTCATCTCCTCATATCTGCCCCTCCTATCTCACCTCCAAGTGGCAGCCCATAGGGTTCACAGTGGATCTGGGTAACTTGTAGATTCCACTTAAAAAAAATCTCAGTATGAGATTTTCCCCTCTCCATGAACCCCTTCTTTATGTGGCCCACAAATATATCACATCTATAACTGTTTATAGATTCCCAGACTATCAGTGTTTTTCTCTCTTCCCTTATTATCATAGTACGATTTATACTTCTTTCAAAGGTAAATGATCCTGTCTCAGAATCAAGATCTCCAAGTATATCACATTAAGACATATATAAGCTTACGTAAGGATGGTGGAGACCAAGAGGCAATGAAAATAGTTCAGATTTATCTTAAACGGTTCAGAAATAGGTGGACACTAGGTCTGTAAAGCCAGAATAACTTTTTTTCTGGTTAAGACTTGTTGTCATAGATATAATTTCACGGATTCCTTCTTAAAATCTTGGTGTGCTTAGAAGTTTATTCATCCATCAAGCAGTTATTGAGTTTCTACTTTATGTACTGCAAATAGAAATTCAAGTTAGACAGCCGCAGGTCCGATAGTTGTTCATAGTTTAATGGGGGAAACAAGGATGTCAATCCATAGCTAATGATAAATAATAAAAACATGTGCAAAGTACTTTGCTCCACACTGAACTTAGCCTGGGGTGTCAAGGAGGGGCTTTGTAGAGGAAGTGCACTGTCTTAAGGGACTAGCATATCTTTGACAGATAAATGATAGACTGCTCTTTTAGGCATGGAGAGTGATATGTTCAAAGGCATGAAAGAACATGGCATGTTCAGCAAATTTTGGTGTGATTGGAACAGAGTATAAGTGTGTGCGTAGGGGGCCAGGTGGCAGAGGGTGGCAGGAGTGATGGTGGTTGGGTCTGGAAAGGAAAGGTGAGTGAAGCCAGGTTATGATGGTCCCGTGTGATCTAGTGAGGAGTTTAGACATTAAGCAGTGGGCAAAGAGACCCAATGCAGAGTATTAAGCAGACAAAAGGCCTGAGCAGACAGCATTGAACTTTGAAAAATTAGCAATAGTGAGACGATAGGTTAATGAGCCACACATGGAGCTTTCGGATAATTCAAAGAAATCAAGAACGACTCGAGTTTCTATTACAAGAGACTAGACTCATGAGGATGACATCAATATAAATAGGAATTCAGGAAGCAGATGTTTGTATGTAGTAGCGGCATGAAAAAATTAGTTACTTTTTGTGTATCTTCAGTTCGAGGTGTTTGTAGGACCTTGTGTGATAAAACCTTGTTTGTAATATCCAGGAGACATTCAGAAATACAGTTCTGGCAATAAGAACTTGGTATTCATCAGTGAATATGGAATATTTGAAATGATTTTTGTGTATAACATCATCATAGACTGTAAGATTTTCAAAGCAAGGAACTATGTCTTTTCTTCATTCTCCATAAGACCAGCACAAAGTAGGTTTTAAATAAATGCTTATTGAGTAAATACACCCACTACTTCTAACTATTTGTTCGACCTTAGTTGATGTGCCTGAGTGCTTTAAAATATACGTAAAAAGCTAAGTTGAAGATTGGTGAATCATTAACTATAAAGTCAGGTATTCAAACTGCCAAACTCTCTAATGTCCCAAGATCTGAGGAGAATATTTTTTCTTTCCTTGAATTATCTATAAGCCCTAATTGACCATATAATTGCCATTTAGTTATATTACTTTGTAGTGTGCAAACCCACCTTATGGTTAAAATGCTGAAATTCATATGAAAAGAATACAAGCATATCAAATACCTATCTATATTTTAACTACTATGCGTTTTTGTCTTTATGTTAGCTGGAGCATTATGATGTCATTTTATTTCATCTTCTTGTCTTTCTCCAGCTTCTTTTCTAGGATCCTTGCCCTTCTCCTCTGCATATATACATATAGAAGCTATGAATGTATTTTTCTTTGGGTAATTTTATGATGGGACAGGAAAGGCAAATAGAAAGGAAGAAACATACATCATGAGATAAAATCCAAAAGAGATAAAAGAAAAAACCAGTGAATTTGCCTTATATAACTATGCTTCGTGTGAGCTCTGTTTGCTATTTCTTATTTATATTACTAATTTTTATGTTTTGTAAAGCATTGTTTCTCGTAATTCCATGATGAAAGTTTTGGTAAACAGTAAAAATATCCTACAATTTAACTCTGTGTGTGTGTGTGTGTGTGTGTGTGTGTGTGTGTGTGTGAGATAGGATCTTGCTCTGCCGCCCAAGCCTGAGTGCAGTGGTACAATCATAGATCGCTGCAGCCTTGACTTCCCTGGGCTCAAGCCATCCTCCCACCTCAGCCTCCTGGGTTGCTGGGACTACAGGTGTGCAACACCACACCTGGTTATTTATTTATTTTTTTTTTTGAGACAGGGTCTTCCTCTGTCACCCAGGCTGGAAAGCAGTGGCACGATCTCGGCTCACTGAAACCTCTGCCTTCCAGGTTCAAGCAATTCTGCTGCCTCAGCCTCCCGAGTAGCTGGGGTTACAAGTGCACACCACCACACCTGGCTAATTTTTGTATTTTTTGAAGTAGAGACAGGATTTCATCATATTGGTTAGGCTAGTCTAGAACTCCTGACCTCACGTGATTAACCTACCTTGGCCTCCCAGAGTGCTGGCATTTCTTTTGTGTGTGAGTGTGTGTATTTTTTGTAGAAATGAGGTTTCACCAGGTTGCTCAAGCTGGTCTCAAACTCCTGGGCTCAAGCAATCTGCCTGCCTCAGCCTCCCAAAGTACTGGGATTACTGGTGTGAGCCACTGTTCCCGACCGATTCTACAAATGTTGATAAACATAGAAGGAAACTCATATTGGATAGTTGTTATTCTATTCTATTCTATTCTATTCTATTCTATTCTATTCTATTCTATGGATGGTGTCTCACTCTGTCACCATCATAGCTCACTGAGGCCATAAACTCCTGAGCTCAAGCAGTCTTCCCACCTCAGCCTCCTGAGTAGCTGGCAACAGATGTGTGCCATCATGCCTTACTAATTTATTTATTTTTTGTAGAGATGGGGTCTTGATTTGTTGCCCAGGCTGGTCTTTAAGCCAGGAGCTCCTGGCTTGAAGTAGGTTCCTCAGCCTCCCAAAGTACTGGGATTGCAGACGTGAGTCACCAAAGATGGTCAGTAACCATCTTTTATTGAGAAGAATGAGACTAAAAATTTATTTATCTCTCTCAATGAAAGAATAAAGGATTTGTTATTGTTTGAATAAAATTTGTGACTTTTTTTGATATAGGTACAAGGGAAGCTCATTTTTTAAAAAGCTGATGAAAAAGAAAAGAACAAGAGCAGTTTCCTTATTTCTTTAAATTCAGTCTGAGGCACAGGCCAAAAAATTGTATAATTAACAATTAGGGTTACAGAAGTTTTTACCCTCCAGGGCAATGCTAGTAAGATTGGAATGGGTGAGGCGAGTTAAGTTTTTTATTTTTTGGGGTAAAGTGGTGGGGTTGGAGGGAAGTTCATTGTGAAAGGGAAGATACGAAAGAAAAACATGTAGTCTGCAGCTGTACTCAATATTATTAGTTTTAAGAAAGAGAACATTTATAAGATGTGGATCTTGAAATTGGTTCTTTTAAAACTATCTGTGTTAGAACTCTAAGAAAGTTTTCACATGCATGCAGGGATAACATATTCTCTAGTTTAAGATTGCTGCTTTAGTATAACATGGAGAGATGACTAATTTTGATGCATGGTAACATGAGTGGGTGGTGATCAGCGGTGAGTTCACAGCAGAGGTGGTATCCTAGTTGAATCATGAAGGATGGACAGCACTTTGATAACATACAGGGAAAGTATTCAAAGCAAAGGAGACAGCTTTAGAAAAATGGTGTTCATTACTGCCTAATAGAATACAATAAAGTTTCAAACATTTTAACATACGATCCCAAGTGACCTAAAATTTGGCTTGCATGATCAGTTGAGACTGATGGGGAACCAAGGCAGAATTCTAAGCAGAAGAGGGACATGATTAGCTATGCTTTGGAAAAATAATTGAAAAAAGAAAGAAGATAATTAGGTGCAGTAAGAAGGAAGTGTGACTTGAAGAATGGAGAGAGTCAACTTAAAATATGTGGGTTAATGTCAGAGTAGGGAATTCCATGTTTGGTCATTGTACTACATTGAATAATATTCTGCCAACATTCATGTTCACCTGGAACCTCAGAATGTGACCTTATTTTAAAATCGAGTCTTTATAGATATAACTATTTAAGTTAAGATGAAACAATACTGGAGTAGGGTGGGCCCTCAATCCAGTGACTGAGGTCTTTATAAGAAGCCTAAGTTCTGGAGTGGCCTATCAACTGCAATCCAGTACCCTTACACTAATGGTGCCTTTCCTATTTTTGCATCTGCTCATGAATATAGTAATTTACATATAGTTAATTTATGTTTGCCAAGTCTCTTAGGTACACGGATGATGAATAAATCAGAACAGTATGAATTTTTTTAAAAAGCCTAGTTGAAGACAGAAAACAGACACAAGGAGAATGCCATGTGACAACAGTGGCAGAAATTGGAGCACTATATCCCTAAGTCAGAAAACACAAAGGATTGCTGGTGATCACCGAAAGTTAGGAGAGAGAGCATGGAACGAATTCTCCCTCAGCTCTTTCAGAAGGACCAACCTTGAATTCAGGCTTCTGGCCTCCAGAACCGCGAGAAAATAAGTATCTGTTGTTTTAAGCCACCCAGTTTGTGGTAATTTGTTATGGCAGTCCTAGGAAACTAACAGAGTTAGCAAAGCGGATAATTATGATACCACATGGACAACTCATATGGAAGCATAAGTTGTAAGAGAAATAGCAATACATTCAGTTTAGCAGACGTTAAACTTGAGTCATAAGAATCAAGGTCTCTTTCAATACATTTGGTACAGCAAGCAGTTGAGAATTTGGGTCTGGAAATTGGAAGGGAGGACTGAGTGGTAGATATTGAACTAGGCTGAAATCACCTGTCTAGAGGATATGGTGGGAATGATATAGTGGATGAGATTACCAGTAAAAGCCTGCATAGAACAAGAAAAAATTGGGAAGTTGCAACCTTGGAATTTACTGACATTTACAGCATAGCATAAGAAAAGGAACTGAGAAGTAGCAATTGGAGAGATAGATCTAAAAGAGACAAATGTCACAAACAAATCAGAGAAGGTAAGAGTTTGAAAAAGGAGGTCAGTGGCATCTTATGCTGCACACAAAGTGAGTAGGATGGGGGCTAGAGGAGGGGGCAAGTAGGAGTTCACTGGTCATCTTTAAGAACATTGGTTAGGGAGATGTGTAATGCCGTCACATTTTGTCATTTTATCCCCATTTGTCTTAACAAGTATTTTGTAAAAACAGGTATGTAGAATCTTGGGTTTGTTCTCTAAATAGTATTTTGAATTTCTATTCATTATTTTCTTTTGCAAACTTTGCTAGATTCCTTTCAATTCTTAATTAAGAATTAATTCATTTTTCAGTGACTTAACTCATTTCTCAAAAATCCCAGTTGGTTTAATTTTTTAAAACCTACTGTTTCTATCTTGTTGAATAACAGGCACGAATTAGGCAAAGAGTATTGCATTCTAATTTGGGAAGTTTTTAGGGGAGAAAGAAGCAGGTCCTTTTTCTTTTGCCATATTTAGGCAATAATTAATGATAAATTCAGACAGCTGCCCTCAGAAGTTATATCTGAAGAAAAACCCACTTTAAATACATGAGTATTTTTGGTGGGAATACATTTCTGAGTGAAAGTAGTAAAAAATTATGATTTTTGCTAAAGTATGTGGCAGTCTACCATAAAGCCTATACATTTTAGGCAAATTTGGGAAAGTATGGATATAACTCAACCGAGTCTTACTTCACTCCCTTTTCACATTCACCTCTAAATGCTGTGAAGATTTTGAGTTGTTTACCACATTTCACTTGTGCATTGTGGTATTGTTTGTACACATCAGTTTGTACATATGGTAATGTACATATGGATGTTGTGATGCACAATTTCCTAACCTGACTTATTCATGATCTGTGTAGAATATGCTGCAATGCATTTATGGTTCCAACACTTGTTTCCACACCCCCTGTTAGCAGTCTACTCTCTAGAGCATTTATTTTGTTAATCTGGAAGTGCTGGAGGTGTGTCTCTGTTGTTTATTTTTGTTACTAGTGAATCATATTCTTTTGGCCCAAAAATGTAATGGTACCTAACCCTGTTTGAAGTGAGGCAACTATTTTAAGGCTAAAGTAACAACAACAACAAAAATTCATAGATTGTGAATTTATCTTATACACCCATATGTACACATACCTGCCTATATACACAAAAATCAACACACACAACCAATGGCAATCCTTCCAAAATCTAAATGCAATTGGAAAAAGAATGAATAAACATATCAGCATAAACATAGTCATAATACTAATATATTTAATTTCAGTAAGCATTTAAAATTCTCCAATGGCTTCAGGTATTTTTTTGAGAGTGGGAAAGTAACAAGTAGGGTGACTGTGTTTTTACCATTTTTTCTTGTTGAGTAGCAGCCTGAAAGAGTCAAAGAATGTTTGACACAATGTCCCTGAAAATTGGTGTCTTGGTGTCTTACGAGGTGCATTTTGAACATCTCATTCATTTATTCAACTAATATTTATTGTGCACTTAATTTGCACCGAGAAAGGTCATTATATTCTGTATTCACTTTGAAGATTTTTAGTTAACATTCCTCTCTTTCATTTTACACACACTTTTACATTTATTAGTTTATTTATTTATTAGTTTATACTCTTCCTTATTAGTTTGTTTATTGATGTTTTCTTTATTTAAAACCTATTTCATTAGAATGAAATTTTGTTCATTCTAAATTTTGTTCTGGGCTAAATTTTGTTCCCCCAAAATTCATATGTTGTAGTCCTAACCCCTAATGTGACTGAATTTGGAGATGCAACCTGTGGGGAGGAATTAAGGTTACATGAAGTCATAAGGATAAGGCCCTAATCTGATAGGATTGATAGGATTGGTGTCATCTTTTCTTTTCTTTTCTTTTCTTTCTTTTTCTTTTTCTTTTTTTTTTTTTTTTAGGCGGAGTCTTGCTCTGTTGCCCAGGCTGGAGTGCAGTGGCACAATCTAGGCTCACTGCAACCTTCACCTGCTGGGTTCAAGCAATTCTCCTGTCTCAGCCTCTCAAGTAGCTGGGATTAGAGGTGCCTGCCACCACGCCTGGCTAATTTTTATTTTTGGTACAGATGGGGTTTTGCCATGTTGGTCAGTCTGGTCTTGAACACCTGACCTCAGGTGATCCACCCACCTTCGCCTCCCAAATTGCTGCGATTACAGGCATGAGCCATTGCGCTGGGCCAGGATTGGTGTCCTTATAAGAAAAGGAAGAGACACCAAAGAGCACTTTATTTCATCTCACGCACAGTGGAAAGTCCATGTGAAAATATAGCAAGACGGCAGCCATATACTAACCATCTACAAGGAAGAGAGGCGGCTTCACCAGAACTGAACCTGACAGCACCTTGATCTTGGACTTCTAGTCTCCAAAACTGTGAGAAAATACATTTCTGTTTGTTAAGCCTGTGATATTTCAGTCTGTGGTATTTTATTATGGAAGCTCAAGTGGACTAACCTGGAATACATACATATCAAGATAAAAGGGGTAAATCTATTTTAAGAAGCAGGTGAAAAATTAGATCAAGATATTAGGCCAAATGCCATAAATCCCAAGATGACTGAAAAAAATGTGAAAACTCTACGGTACTAGAAAGCAAGACATTGCCACCAGTAAGCCAGAAAATTTGAGACATTTCTGAAAGATAGAAAGCATATGGGTTCATATGTTAGCTCATTTAATGCTCACAGTTGTAAAGTGCTCAGAACAGCATTGATGTTAATGAAGAAAACCATCATTCAAAACAGTCACGGTAGATGTTCATTGCAAAGTGAGAGGGTTCTGGGAGAGTTTTACCCTTGGAGGAAGTGAATACAAGAGGCCAGAAGGGGCCATAGTCAACCACTGAGGTGATTCCACACCGATTGCATTCAGAGTAATGAAGTAGGTTGTTCTCCTTTTGACCAAACCTGCATTCAGTTGATAAGCGCAGAAGCATTTTCCTCTAGGCGGTGAGAGAGAATTTGAACTAGAGAAGCAGAGCTGTATCTTAGGAGGATGGCAACAATCAAAAGGAATGGGGAACTCTATGCCCAGACAGTGAGTTGGTCTTATACTACTCTTGACAGTGGTTTTCCCTCACAGTGTAGAAAGAATACGGTCAACTGAACATCATCTACAGCAATGGCATACCAAGTTGTGGGGTGACGAGGGGAGGTGGAGTGAGAGGAGGTTGTGGGACTCATCTTCCCCAGGTGTAGTCAATAAATGGGGGACATTGTCTGTAGGAAGTTTAAAAGAACTCCTAAAACACCTAAAAGTTGGTTTGATTTTTATTATTGCCATGTGCTAATAATTCTTAAAAACACTGATAAATGCTTCTACCCCCAAGGTAAACTGCTCCCACTGTTTGCTCTGTGTCCACTACAAATCTACACAAGTTATAGGGACAATTTCTAGTACAAAGATGATCACACAAACCCCAAATTACCAAGTGATTGCATGAAATCACTACTATGAGAAGCACTGAAGAAAACAAATAAAGAAACCCCAGTATCTAAAGAAACAGAATAACAAAGCTGATGACATGTTTTAAAAGCTTGATATCTTCATAAAGGTAAGAAAAGATATCTATTATATGTTGATTGGGATAGTTTATTGCAAAAGGGAATAGATGAGAGACTTGAAGATAAAAAATTGATTATCCAAAAAACAAACAAAAAACAACAACAACAACAACAAAAAGATACGAGATTAGCTAAACTACAGAATGAACACAACAGAAGAGAGAATAAGTGAGTTGAAGAATTTTCTCAGTGTAGAACAGGACAACGGGTGTAAAAGTATGCAAAGACAGGACTGAAGTTACATCAGGTAAGAAAGGCATATGGAGAATAGATCTAGAAGTTACAACACCTGTATAAATTCCCAAAGGAGAGAATAGAGGAAAAAGAAGATAAATCAAAGAAACTAGAGAAACATTATGCAGAGTTGAAGAAATGTACAGATCTTCAGATGCAAAGACGTCATGAGCGGTGAGTGAGATGAATAAGAGAAAACTCAAACTTGGCACACTGTCAGAAATCTCAGAACACTAAAATTAAAAAGAAAAATTCTAAAAGCTTCCAGAGATGGAAAAAAACAACAACCTTATAAAAACATTAAATTGGCTTCAGATTTCTCATTGACAACACTGAACACTAGAAGCTAATGGAGCAGTATCTCAAAATTTCCCAGGGAAAATAAATTTTCTTTGAACTCCATGTTGCCAAACCCTAGATAAGATTATCTCTTTGTTTTGCTCAGGAAGACTTCACCTTCTCCCAAGCACAACTCTTCCTTGCTAAGAAAGCAGCAAATTCCATTTTTGTGTCAGCTATTCAGTGGTGGCTTCTTCCTTTTGCACTAGGAATATCATGTAAAAGGTAAAAATGTTTAAAAAGAGAAAGCAAATGAAGAAGTTGAAATTTTTCTTGGTGTAGCGTGTAGAGCTCTGTAAAAGTTTTATTGAGAAATTTAGTGTAGGTCTTCGGGCTAAAGTAGATCTGCTGACCTTTTCCTGAATCTAAATTTTGGAACCACATAATGAAGAGAAATATGCTATTTCCACAGGTCAGACTGTGGGCCTACTTACCCACCTACCTATCTTGAGTGAGGACTTCCTCTAAGAAGTAATTCATGCCCAGATGGACTTACTGAATGGCAGAAGGAAACACCTAGAGAAAAGTAAGTCCTGATTTCTTGCCTTTGAGGCGAAGCAATCCCAACCACGACTAAACAGTGGTGGATGAATATCTTGGCTTCTGACCAATTAGGTCAGCAACTTCTCCAGCTATGAGTAAATTGGGAATGAAACAGGGGATAGCAAGAGGCCAGTTTGACAGGGGGATTGTAGAGGTACTTCAACTCCCCGAAACAAGTATCAGTGCTTCTGAGGTTGATTTGTCATTGCCTCGGTAGCAGGATGTGTGGCTGGAGTCTGGAGATAAAAGCAGAAGTACGTGATGCAGAGATTGTCTTCTTTCATCGCAATGCCAGGAGAGATGTGTGAAGAGCTCCTGGAAGGGAGGGATTCCATTCAAAACAATTCAATCATCTAAATGCAAACGGAGGACATTTGTAGAAACAGGGAAACCAAGAATGTCCAAGTCAATAACGCAAAATTGCGTGTGAGCCTTAGAGAAACCAGAATGAGCACAGACGGAAGGAAATCAGAGTAGGGAAGGGGGAAGAAGTCAGGGTGTCAATAAACAGAAATGTGGAGTAAGGTCCTGCTTCTGCACATTGGGATTCAGGACTGTAAGACAGAGGTCTAAACTCTGTTGACCTGTGTGTGGTTGAGGTCAGCCGTCAGAGCCCTGGAGCACCGCGCTCCCAGTTTTTGACCATCTAGAAATTAGGAGGTTCAGTGCCTGACTGGGAAAGTTCTTGGGTCGATTCTTCTTTAAGAGTGAGTGGGTAGTAAATGGTTTTCAGAATTATACTTCCTTGACTGGAAAATATTTACACAGCTTCTTTCTCTGAAAGCATAGAGAGAGACATCATTTTTATTTCAGGTAAAGAATTAACAGCACCTAATAAAGAAAGAATGGAGAATGAATATTCAGTTTGATGTTAAAATAAAGGAGAGTACAGTGCATATATTTAAGAGATACTCTGAGTGCCAAATTAATGTCTGGTTCTTTTTCTTCTTCTTCAAAGCAAAAAGCCAGGAAGATACATTAAGTTGGTCTGAATGCACTAAAGAGCCAAACTAAGCATATCCAAGCAGGTCCTGGATATGTGGGTGAAATTTAAATGTTTTTTGACCTTCAAACGACTAAATGAAGGATGATGGAAATGTCTATTAGAAGTAGATTAACAAAAAAGAGTAAGGTAAAATTAAACAAATTGCTGATAACTGCTGAAACTCAGCAAGAGAACTGTACTGATAGTCTGACTCTATATTGAAACTTTCCTTGAGATGCAAACAGATGGTAATAACTTTTCTTCATTTTTTAGGAATTATATTTTCATGACGACATTTATACTGACTAGGTCACTGTCGTAAGTCTTGATTGGTGTCAGTTATCTGCTGCTGGGAACAGACCTGCAGGATATTCATGTACCATTAAAAAGCTACCAAGTGATTTTTGACAAAGATAAAAAAGCAATTCAAAGGAGAAAAGATAGCCTTTTCAATAAATGGTGCTGGAGCAACTGGACTGCCAGAGGCAAGAAAAGTAAGCTTCAACCTAAGCCTACACCTTATACAAAAAATTAACTCAAAATGGATCGTGGACTTAAGTGGAGAACATAAAACTATATTTATGTTTTAGAAAACAATAGGGATAAGTTCTGGATCTATGGCTGGCAAAGAGTTTTTAAGTTGGACACTAAAAATACAGTCCATAAAAGCAAAAATCAATGAGATTGCACTTGGTCAAAATGGGAAACTTTTGCTTTGTGAAAGATATTATTATGTTAAAAGCATGAAAAGGCAAGCTACAAGCTGCAGAGTGGGAGAAAATATTCGCAGACTACCTATCTGACAAAGGTCTAGTATCTAGAGTATAAAAAATTCTCAAAATTCAACAGCAAAATACCAAAACAATCTAATTATGAAGTCGGTAAAAGACATGAACAGACATTTCACAGAAAATGATATTCAGATGAAAATAAGTACATGAAAAGGTGTCTTGCATCATTAGCTACTGGGGAATGCAAATTATAATCACAATGAGCTATAACTACACATCCATCAGAATGGCTAAAATAAAAAATAGTGACAACACCAAATGCTGGCAAGCCTGGGAAGAAACGGGATCAATCAAACACTGCTGCTTGGAATGTAAAATGGTACAGTCACTCTGGGAAACAGTTTGACAGTTTCTTATAAAGCTAAACATGCAATTATCATATGACCCCTATAATTATACTCCTGGGCCTTTATCCTGGAGAAATACAAACTTTGTGTTTGCACACAAACTTTGTGTTTGCACAAAAACTTGTGTACACATATTCATAGATTTATTTGAAATAACCCCAAACTGGAAGTAACCTGGATGTCTTTCAATAAGTGAATGGTTAAACTCTGGTACATTCATGGCATGGAATACTTAGCAAAAAAAAAAAAAAAAGGAATAAACTCTTGATGCACACACAGTTTGAAAAGATCTCTGGAGAATTATATTGATTAAAAGCCAGTCTCAAAATATTATGTACTGTATGATTCAATTTATATAACATTCTTGAAATAACAAAATTGTAGAGATGGAGAATAGCCATTGTCAGGGATCAGGTTTGGGTGTGGTTATAACAGTGCAACATGAGGGATCTTTGCAGCACAGAATTTTGTATTTTGACTGTGGTTTGGGGATACATGAGCTTGCACAAGAAATAAAATTGCACAAAACTAAATATGCCATACACAGACACACACGCATGGATGAGTACAAGTAAAACTGCAGAAATATGAATAAGATCAGTGGCTTATCATTGTCAATATCCTGGTTGTGAATTTTCATTGTCAATATCCTGGTTGTGAGATTATCGTACTATAGCTTTGCAAGATGTTACCACTGGGGAAACTGGGTAAAGGGTATATGGGATATTTCTGTATTATTTCTTACAACGGCATGCAAATCTATCCCCAAATTAAATTTGTAGTTCATAGAAAAGGCCTCATTAACCCGAGGGCAGGCTGTTTGCTTAGTTAATGCTGAGCATACTTAGGCAGAACCTGGAGTTCTATAGCCTTGCCACTCAGAGTGGTCCACAGACCTGTCACATTGGCATCCCCTGAGAACTTGTCTGGGCCCCATCCTAGGCCTATTGAATCAGAATCTGCATTTTCACAAGCTCCTCAGTTAATTTATATGCACATCAAAGTTTGAGAAACATGGTTTCATAAGAGTAGTCTTGTAATTTTATATTGTAAAATGTTGGCAAGAGCCACACTTCCTCCCCCCGAAAGCTTAAACATCCTTTCTCTTTTCTTGAGAGAAGGGTAAAAAGTCCTGTGTTTTCTGGAATGCTAGCTGTGTCTAGATCACTAATGATTCTCGCAAAACTCAATGGCTTTGTTAGGTCCCTTTCAGATGAATGAACCAAAGCCCAGTCTATCTTACTGAAAAGTCATATGTGCAGATAGGTCATAGAAGGTATAAACAAATCATGACTGAGTTAACAGAAGAGAGAAGTGAAAATAATTAGAACTCAATGTTTATTGAGCTTTAAATAGTGAGTATTTTGATTTTAAGAGGCAGAACTAGTCTCATAATGAATATCTTCTCTTTACAAAATGGAGAACATTTAGAATATATGGAACACAACTAAATAAGAATATAGTTATTAGGGTTTTATGTTAGCAGTGTGTGCCGGAAGGTGAATTTGTTAATATTTAAACTGAATGACATAAACTTAGTTTGCTTATATGTAAAGTACAGCTAATATTTTACAGAGGAGAATAATGTATTAATAATAAACTACGGGAAAACACTTTGAATCTTCAAGAGGAAAATGTAGAAACGAAGAACACCATATGGTACTATAACATAAATTTCGAAGGCTATTCAGAGAGGCAGGCTACTCTCCTGATGAACATTGTCATCAAATTTTACGGTCCAAATTACTTACCATGTCTTGTGCAAATAATTTGTATAGTCTGTCACATACTGTATTACACTGAATATTCAATTCAAATAGCCTAGTTTCTGAAGGGCATAACAGCACATAGCTGTAAAACTTACTCATAAATCATATGGGCATGGTTAATGGAGCTCACCGTTCGATCTATTTGTAGTCAGTACAGATCTTGGATGTGCATCATAGATTTTTATATAAATTGAGGACATCAACAGTCATATAAATTTGCATTTGCAACTTGATTTCTCTTAGTGAATGTGACAGAATCATCCCATTGGCTACAAGCAAACTGCAAAAGCAGTGTAAAAGATATGACATCCTTAAAATATTGCAGACACCCTACAGATCTGTTCTTTTTAATTTGATATTTGAGAAGAAGAGATAATTGTAAGCAAAACTGTGTAAGAATCCTTTTGGAAACTGAAATCTGTACTTGGCTTTCTAGCAGTAACCTGAATGCAGGGTGTTCTGCAATTGATAAGAGGCTGGGATTACTATGGTTCCTGCCGTGCTATCTGTGGTACTAGGTTCTTAAACTTTTTAATCAGGGGATAAGGTGTTTGTCATAAAGGCTTTAAGTGTGACTATGGTGACATTGGAAGTAAGAGATCACAGTACCACAGCTGGAGAAAGGTATAATGCTTTTACGCTCATGAACTAGATATTTGTATTTGCTTGTATGCGGGAAAATTCAAGTTTTGTAGTGCCAGGAACTTACATAATTTTTATGTCTCTTTTAAAGAAAAAGAATAGAAAATTATAAATTCTAATTTCAATGTAGAATCTTCATTGAAAGAATCTGAAGCTTAAGCTTTATTAACTTCATAGTAAAGTCATCTCTGAAGATGTTAAAGATTGTTCAAAACATCAGAGTGTTTTAAAACCTACCATCCAGAGGTACCACTTCACACTCACTAGGATGGGCATAATAAGAAAAATGGACAATAAGTGTTGGTGAGTTTGTGGAGTAACTGGAACCCTTGTACCTTCTTGGGAATATGAGATGGTTCAGTCACTAAAGTATAAAAACCAGTTTGGCAGTTTCTCAAAAAGTTAACCATAGAACATTCATAATAGCACTATTCACATTAGCTGAAAGGTGGCCAGCAGCCAAATGTCCATCATTAGATAAACATACAATATATACACAATGAAGCATTATTCAGCCATATAAAAGAGTGAAGTACTGATACATGCTCTAACATGGATGAACCTCAAAAACATTATGTTAAGTGAAAGAAGCTGGACACAAAAGGCCATATATGGTATGATTTCATTCATATGAATAACCAGACAAGTTCATAGAGACAAAACGCAGATTGTTGAATACCAGGAACTGGGAGGAGCAGAGAATGGGGAAAAATTGTTTAATGGGTAAAATATCTTACTTTAGAGTGATAGAGACTTTTTGGAACTAGACAGAGGTGGCGGTTGCACAACACTGTGAATGTACTAAATGCTGTTGTGAATGTATCAGTGCGCTTTGGTTAATTGTGTGTTATATGAATTTCCCCTCAATCAATCACTTTGTAAAAGTCCACCACTGTTCATTCGCTCAATAAACATTTATTGATGTATTAGGCCTTTGACTGGGAGCTGGAGATATAAAGACCTTGCCCCCATGAAGCATAGCACAGTATAGGATAACCTTGTAGTGTGCTGAGTTCCAACTAAAGTGTTTATAGAGTGCCTGTTATGAAATAGATATCCAAATATGTTAAGAAGATAAATCACACTACTTATTCTTAAATAATTTAATATCAAAATGAAAAATACAATTACAGAATTGTGTGACATTCACAATGAGTAACAAAAAAGGAATTATCAGGCAACCTTCAAAAACCAAACAGGGCTTCAGGTGATTGCAAAAGGTGGATGAGTTTCAGAAATGGAGGGAACTATGGGATGAAAAAGGAGTTTAGATCTTATGGGAGCTCAGAGAGGACCAGGAGAGATATGTTTTGGGTGGTATTTGTTTTCTTCTTCTCTCAACTGGGAAGATTTTTATTGTGAACCCGAACTAAGATGATACTCAATAAATTTTGTACGTTGATCCTTAATTTGTTCTCTAAAACGACATAGCACAAATCTAACCCCTCTTCCATAAAATGGACAAATATTACCTGAAGATAATCATCATTTCCTTCCAATCATGAGCCTTAATTTTTTTAGGATGCCATGTTACTGAGGATATTTGTATGTGGCATGATATTAAGACCCCTTCATTATCACTGTGGGTGCCCTTCCTGGAATCACTCCTTTTGTCGAGTCCCTTTCAAGATGCCAAGCAGCAAACAGAATACCACAGGCCTGCCTTATTTTATTTTATTTTTTTGAGACAGTTTCTTTCTGGAATTTATCAATTTCTTCTAGATTTTCCAATTTATTGGCATGTAGTTCCTCATAGTAGCCTTTAATGATCCTTTGAATTTCTGCAGTCTCAGTCGTAATGTCTCCTTTTTCATGTCTCATTTTATTTATTTGGGTATTTCTTTTTTTCTTAGTCTTGCTAAAGGTTTATTGATTTTGTCTATCTTTTTAAAAAACCCAACTTTTCTTTTTTTTTTTTTTTTTTTTTGAGATGGAGTCTCGCTCTGTCACCCAGGCTGGAGTGCAGTGGCCAGATCTCAGCTCACTGCAAGCTCCGCCTCCCGGGTTCCCGCCATTCTCCTGCCTCAGCCTCCCAAGTAGCTGGGACCACAGGCGCCGCCACCTCGCCCGGCTAATTTTTTTTTGTGTGTTTTTAGTAGAGACGGGGTTTCGCCGTGTTAGCCAGGATGGTCTCGATCTCCTGACCTTGTGATCCACCCGTCTCGGCCTCCCAAAGTGCTGGGATTACAGGCTTGAGCCACCGCGCCCGGCCCCAACTTTTCATTTCATTGATTTTTTTTAAAAAAAATTATATCTCATTTATTTCTGCTCTGACTCATTATTTGTTTTCCTGTACTGATTTTGGGTTTTACTTTCTCTTGCTTTTCTAGTTCTTTACTTGGTTTTTCTACTTTTTTATGTAGGTGCTTATTGCTATACACTTTCCTCTCAGGACTGATGATTTCACCATATGCCACAAGCCTTGGTATGTTGTGTTTCCATTATCATTTGCTTCAAGCAATTTTTAAATTCTTTTCTTTTGTTTTTCATTAACCCATGGGTCATTCAGGAGCATTTTGTGTAATTTCGATGTGTGTGTATAGTTTCTAAATTTCCTCTTGTTACTGATTGTCAGTTTTATTCCATTGTGGTCAGAGAAGATAATTGATATAATTTCATTTTTTTTTCAATTTTTAAGGGCTTGTTTTGTGGCCTAACATATGGTCTACCCTTGAGAATGATTCATTTGCTGAGGAGAAGAATGTGTACTCTATAGCCATTGGATGAACTGTTCCATAAAAATTCATTAGTTCCATTTGGTTTGTGGTGCAGATTAAGTCCAATGTTTCTTTGTTGATTTTCTGTCTGGAAGATATATCCAATGCTGAAAGTGGGGTGTTGAAGTCTCTAGGTATTACTGTATTGGGGCCTATCTTTCTCTTTAATAATATTTGCTGTATATATCTGGGTACTCCAGTGCTGTATGCATATATATACACACACACAAACCAATTTATATATATATATATATTTACATATAATTTTTTTTACTTTTTATTTTTATTATTTGTTTTTTAAATTTCTTTTTATTTTTTCTTTTTATTTTTTAATTATACTTTAAGTTCTAGGGTACCTGTGCACGATGTGCAGGATTGTTACATATGTATACATGTGCCATGTTGGTGTGCTGCACCCGTTAACTCGTCATTTACATCAGGTATATTTCCTGATGCTATCCCTCCCCACTCCCCCCACCCCATGACAGGCCCCGGTGTGTGATGTTCCCCACCCTGTGTCCAAGTGTTCTCATTGTTCAGTTCCCACCTATGAGTGAGAACATGTGGTATTTGGTTTTCTGTCCTTGTGATAGTTTGCTTATAATGATAATTTCCGGCTTCATCCATGTCCCTACAAAGGACATGAACTCATCCTTTTTTATGGCTGCATAGTATTCCATGGTGTATATGTGCTACATTTTCTTAATCCAGTCTATCATTGATGGACATTTGGGAACCTTTTATTTTCTAAGTGCTCAAAAATCACATTTAGTCATTGATTCTGGTGTTCTGCCAAAGATCTGATAAAGCTGTGTGACCTATAGTTTCCAGATTCTATATCATAACCCTCTTTGAAAATGAATTCGTTTATTTGTATACAGCAGATTCAAGTTATTTGTAAATGAAGATTCTTCTAAATGTCATTTGTTATTTTGATATTCTTTGAAAACCAAATATAAGTATAATTTTCATCAGGGCCAAATAACAGATTTGAATCTACCTTTGTATGAACGTTATTATGACTTTATAGTCTAGGGTAATTAATTCTCTTTAATGAGTGGAATAAAAAGCACATTTCAAGCTTGTACTTGGTGGAGGCTTTAATTGGGGCAAGGACGTTTTTATACAAAGAAAGAGAAAACAATCACCTATGGAATTCGATTCGTTCCTCCATTCCCTTGCTAGCACCTCTCCACATGCTTGATGATATTTAAATTTCTTCACAGGGAAAAAGCTTTCATCCCACAATTAGAATCAGGCTTAACTGCTTTTTGAAGAGGTAGTATGTAATTTGTGTTAAGATATAAATTACCAAGATTTTTATATCTTGAAACAGATTTGGATGATAGAGTGAGGTAGATGGTGGTGGTTAGTGGGAAGGGGTAGTTTGTTAGAGAGGGTATTAAGAGTTGGGATTTTCAATGTGAGAGACGTGAAGGTTTGAAAATAAGTAAGAAAAGCACTTAAAGGATGAAGTCAAGGGCCTCTGAGAGCCAGGATGATAGATTCTATTTCACGTTTAACACAGGATCACCATAGACCAAAGCAAGTTTATAACTAAGGCAATGAAGGTCATCTGTCTCCTCCCTTCCCCATTAATTGTGAACTTTAGTTTTGTAAGCTCCTAAGAGGCAGTAAACAAGTCAGAGACCGGTCATCTATATGGGAGTATATGGCACGTATTTATTGTCCTAGGTGCTGGGTTTATTTTTTTTCAGCTAATGACAGCTTTTTTACAATTATTAATCAACGATGGAGGAAGTGATCATTGGAGTACACCTTTATATTTTGAAGGTTAGTAAAGTTACTCTCACAACTTGATTTTTCTTCTGAAAGCATGTTTTCAAGATCCTTACAATTTGAACCTCTTTTTTAAACTCCATCTATTGCATCTTAGTATCATATTGGAAATTAAAACAGAATTTTAAAATCTTCTTCATTATAATCTTATGTAATAATTAATAATTTAGATATAAATTAATTGGCCATAATTTTATAAGT
Organism: Theropithecus gelada; assembly: GCF_003255815.1. Lineage (NCBI taxonomy): Eukaryota > Metazoa > Chordata > Mammalia > Primates > Cercopithecidae > Theropithecus > Theropithecus gelada. Next base: position 89,120,041 of record NC_037676.1, read on the forward strand.
AAACAATAAAATCAAGACTATTGAATGTTGGCCAGGTGCAGTAGCTCATTCCTGTAATACCAGCACTTTGGGAGTCCAAGATGGAGGATTGCTTGAGGTGAAGAGTTTGAGACCAGCCTGGGCAACATAGCGAGAACCCATCTGTCTCTCTCTCAAAAATAATAAATAAATAAGACTATTGAATGTTAATATATTGCATATAAGTACCATTTCTAATGAGCCATGTATTGGTACTTATGGATTCTTGTTGAATATGATATATGATTATGGCTCATGACAATGTTCTGACATCCACAACAATCAATACAAGGAAAAACTGCTGAAAGCTTTCAAGTTTTTCATTGTCTGAAAACGGCAGTTAGTTTGGATAGAAATTTAATTGCCCATACTTTCAATCTCATTGTATTAGATCCCTTTTGCTAAATGTATAGGGTTGTCCAAGTATTTTATTTGAACAATGCTTATAATTTCCAATCTTTGCAGGTGGTGAATTCTTTAATCTTTCTTCTTAGCCTCCCTAAGAGGAGAGACAATTGGAACCTAAAATACAGTTTATTTCCTTTCCTACTTTTTTTCTCCTTCCCATCCTCCCCTCTTCTCCTCCCTCTGTGATCCAATCTCTCTTTCTTTCTCCTTTTGCTTTCAATTCAAATCAAGCCAAATAAAATGGCAAGAACCCCACAAAATTTTGTTTAACATGTTCAATTTCTTTTTGAGTAATACAAAGATACTAACTTGCTATAATTTTTATTGTAACTTCAAAGAAATGAGACCTAAGCATTTCCAAAACTAATTACTGCAGATTAAGAGCAACATTGTATGAGATGCAATGTTTATTTTTAATTGGTTTAATTCAGTTAACTAATACATACATCTGAAGCTCTTTATGCTTTTTTTCCTATTTGTCAGTGATAAACTTACTTCTATCTGAGGCATTTGTGTGACATCTTAGGAATTACTAAAATATGTTGCCTGCCATTTTCAATTTTTTTAATACTAATAACCATTCAACTAAACGTATGAAAATTTACCACTAGGAAATTTCCATGAATGAATACTTTCAACTAGTTGTATTTAAGTGATAGTCGTGGTAAAAATTCTGGAAATTTTTCTTAGAGTAAGACTTCTTTTTCTAATGTTATTTTCTATTTACAAAATGTCTCTTGGTTACAATTAACAAGATTAAATTGTTTAAATTCTACTTCCTTTTCTCCTCACATCTCCAATACCCTCAGGTTATGGTATGAATCAAAACCAGTGGACTGAACTGAAAGTAGATGGACTGGTAGACCAAGGGGAAGAAATTTTTTTTTTTTTTTTTTTTGAGACAGAGTCTTGCTCTGTCACCCAGGCTGGAGTGCAGTGGCATGATCTTGGCTCACTGCAACCTCTATCTCCCGGATTCAAGCAATTCTCATGCCTCAGCCTTGTGAGTAGCTGGGATTATAGACTGTGCCGCCACGCTTGGCTAATTTTTGTATTTTTAGTAGAGATGGAGTTTTGCCATGTTGGTCAGGCTGGTCTTGAGCTCCTGGCTTCAAATGATCTGCCAGCCTCAGCTTCCCGAAGTGCTGGGATAACAGGCGTAAGACACTGTGCCCGGCAGGAAGGAACGTTTTTGAATCATTCCCAATCTTAATAGTTTCTGGATAATTATCATGGTCAATATAGTTTAAAATATAAACAATATTGCAAATATTGAATCCCAGCTCCACTAAAATCCCTGCCTCCACAGCCTAGAATAAATGCTTTAAGTTTTTATACTTTGGGAAGGTATGCAAATGAACCTGTTATTTTCTATTTTACTAGCTGTGATCTCATAATTCCTTCAATTAAAATTTATGCACATCATACCTATCCCTCTCATCTTTTAGATTCAGCTGTTCCTTGGCTATAGAAAAATCTCTGGCAAGCAGAAGGGTGGAGAGTATAAACTGGAACTTCAAATTTTTAAGTTTAAATTGGCAAAATATGTCAACATTGGTAATATTACAGAATGTATGGAATTTAATTTCTTTCAGTGTTGAAGTATTTCCTGAAATAAATATGGGGCTCTAACCCCAATAATAAGCCCTAAGTTTTGTGAAGTGGGGCACAGAAGACAAGCTTTGGAGGACATCTCAGAAATCTTCTAATTCAATTGCACTTAAACAAGAATCCTCTCTACATCATATCTAGATAAATAATTACTCAGTTTTTGAAGATAGGCTGTCTGTGGACTGCTTGAAGTAATTTAAAAGATTAGAAAAACAAAGATAACTGTGCAATAATGCATTGTTTATTATTTTTAAAATTCTCTCCCAGTGAAAGCCCGAACAGTGCAATAATATATTTAAAACATAGCTCTCTTACTGGACAGTCATTATAATACTATCTCATGGTAGATTTTACTTTGTGAATAATTCAGTAGGTAACTACTGCGAAACAGTCACTTCCCCTGCAGTATTTTTATACTCATTTGTTATGAATTTTGCCATTTAGAACCTTAAAAATTGGTTTTTAATGGTCAAAAATGAGTAGTTATTATTGAGGACTCAGAAAATACCAAAAATGTGAAGGAAAAGAAAAATATGAGTTTTAAGTCTACTATTCAGGGGAAATTATTATTAAAAGTTTGGTGCATATTCTTTAAGTCTTTGTTTTATGTATCAGTTTGAAAATATATATTTGAGATTAGTTGATATGGACAGCCCTGTATTCTTCTTTTTGTTACTAACAATCGAACATGTTTTTGTTAATATAACTTTTTGTAAGTATTTTAATGCTTGTGTAATAAACACATTGAATATATGCTATAAAAAGTTATTTGCCTTTTCCTCACATTATAGCACATTGGAAAGTAACTATTTTTAAGACATTAAGAGGTAAACAGATGAAGCTGTTTGAGGCTAGATGCAACTGTCTTGTGGCACTGGCTGCACAGATAAATCTTCTTATTGTTCTTGAGGGCTTGGAAGATCAATGAATCAGTAATCTGTTCTGCAGCGTGGCAGAATCCACTAGGAGGACAATTCTTCTTAAGGCTATTCTGTATTATTCTATCATTGGGCATTTAAGCTGAATACACATTTTATATTATTATAGGTAATGAACATATTTTGTATTAATACAGATACTGCAACAAGATGTTTTAATTATCATCTTTGACCATGAAGATTTTATACATTTGAGATTATTTCCCTGTAATAAATTCTCCCAAATAGTAGCACTGAATATTTTTGGATATAGATATTTATAAGAATCCTGATACCTGCTCATTGGTTTTCTGAAGAAGTATCATTAACATTTGAGAATGTTTATTTTATCTCCCCTTCTCTAGCATTGAGTAGTATTTTAAAAACATTTCTGCTAATTTGGTAGCAAAAAATTGGCATGTAATTTTAATGAGCATTTTCTAGGTTACTCTCAAGGTGCATGCTTGCACATTTACTTATAAGTCACTTTTTTCTAACTTGTAAATTGTTGGTTTTGGAGTCATATTCTTTTAAAAAAAATCTCTTTGTGTAAGCTTTTAATATATATGTTAAATATTTTCTCTGTTTTTCATGTCTTGCTCTATTTTTTAAAATAGGATAGTTTTTATTTTGATGAAGTCTAATTATTCATATTTGCCTTTGTCACTTCTTACACCTTAGAAAGTTCTTCATATATTTGATGAAGATTAATTTTTATGTAATTTTTAAAAATTGATTTTACTTTTAACTTCATCCATATGAAATCTGTTAGGCTTTTTGGCATGCCATAAGGAGCTAAATACAATTTTCTTTCTTTTACATACAGTTATTTACCATCTAACACAATTTTAAAAATAATGTTTTATTTTCTTGTGCTTCATAATGTCATCTTCATTTTTCTTTAGTATGTTGTTCTTTTTCTATTAATTAGATTCCTACTTAAAACAAGACTAATTAGTCTTTCACATATATCTAAATATTTATAACATGGAATTCTTTATTTATAGCTTTATTATAGGGACTCTTTTCCTTCCACTTACAGGCATGGTTAAAATGAAAAAAAGAGTTTGTGTATTGTGTTGGTAAAGAAAAATATAAGTGGAAGGAGGAGAGGAAAATAAGTGCTTTATGACAATTTATTTTTCCCAGAATAGGAATTCACTGAGTGCACACAATTTAATTGTTTTTCTCATCATTTCCGTCTACCCCTTAGCCATCATTATCCTTTGATCTTTTTTCAGCTTTGCAATTGTTCTGTGTGGCTGCATGATGTCTAGTGGACTGGCACTAGAGGGCAGTGTGAGTGCATGTTTATGGGTGGAAACCTCGACACTGCTCAAAGGCCGTTCGAAGCGGAGTTCAAGCTTTGTTGTAACTGATTGCTACTGTGCCTCTTCTTCTTAACTTAATCCATGCTTTGGTTCAGCAGCCTGTACAGTAGGAGCCAGTGCTGGGGAGACTATTACTTGTTGCCAGGGAGCTTGTACAACCAAATAAAGCCTCATTCGGGTCTTATACTGTGAATTTATTCATTCAGTGATTTGTATTTTTCAACAAAGAATCAGTAGCTATGGTGTTATATCTGAGTGATTTTAAGTCATTTTTACCTTTATTTTGTGGTATTTTTCAAATTTCCTATTGTGGACGTGTAAATTACACTATGAGAAAGAATAAATATTATAAAAACTAATATTTCTTATTATTTCTAGCAGTCAAAATTTATTGCAAATTACAGTTGGTCCATAAATGATGTAGAGGTTAGGGGCGCCTGACCTCCTGTGTAGCTGAAAATTGCGTATGACTTTTGACTCCCCCCAAACTTAACTACTGATAGCCTACTGTTGGTCAGAAGCCTTACTTGTTCCTATCGATGGGCACATATTTCATGTTATATGTATTACATACCGCATTCTTAAATAAAGCAAGCCAGAGAGGAGAAAACGTTATTAAAATCATAAAGAAGAGAACACATATTTACTATTCCCTAAGTGGAAGTGGATCATCAGAAAGGTCTACGTCCTGTTGTCCTCATGTTGAGTAGGCTGAGGAGGAGCAAGAAGAGGAGAGATCGTGTTACTGTCTCACGGATGGCAGAGAAGGAAGAAAATCCAGGGATAAGTGTTACCACAGTTCAAATTCTTGTTGTCCTAGGGTCAACTGAATTAAAGATTGTGTTTATGATGGGAATAGAAGGAGAAGAAAAATTCATTAGGCTGTATTTTCCTATCCTGTTAACCAGGGATGATAAAAATATGGCTGTAATGGAAATGGAAAACCTTGTCGTTTTCCCCACTTCTCTTAAGGCAATGCTCTGAAGGACTTCTGCCCAGGCTTTGGGAGCTACGTCAGGGACTTGGAGGTTTCTCTCTAACTGATTGGCACTTGGTCCACCAAGGGACGCTGAGACAATGTCAGGGACACTATAGCAGTCATGTGTTTCAAGCTGGAAGTCAAGAGTACAATTTCTCACTGATTAGTTTCATAGTTCTTTTCATACAGCAGTGGTCTTAAATAAATTATAATCTAAATTGAATTCTATAGGCTATTTTGTCATCTGACTGTCAATTTTAACTTTGTTACAATGGAAAAATGCATTAGGAGTTTCAAACAACTAGTGACTTTTAAAATATCGTTTCTTTTTTTCTTTTTTTTTGAAGTAACATCTGTGTCATCAAATGACAGAATGGTAGAAGGTCTCTTTCATTCAGAGGTCACCAGCAACCCACAAACTAGAAATGTAGTATTAGAAGCTGTAGTTAAGGACTGATTGGCACTAAAAATTAGATTTAGAATTAATGTAAATTAGCATGTCTAAGCATTTAAAGCTGACAGTCAATAAACTCCTCCCCACACCTCTCAAAATACATCTTGGGAGAAGCAAATTGCCTAGGAATTCTAATTAACTGCTGAAGTCCTTTGCCAATATTTCACTTTAAGTTGAATTCTCATATGTATTTCTGTTAGTGAGTAGGCAGCTTTCTTCGTTAGCCAATTAAACCTAAGGTCTTGGAAGTTTTCATTTTCATCATTTAAGTTTTGTTTGGTCCTTCACTGTGTTTACCAGTCCAAATTATACTATGGACCAGTAAACTATTTAAATTCTCCAGAGCAAATAAACTTCAGGTGTGAGAAAAAACAAACGGTGCTGGCAGACGACCCCCCCCGCCAGCCCCCACCTACAAATGTCCGTGCTCCCATTCCTAGAACCTCTGAATATGTTACATTACATGGCAAAAGGAATGCTGCAGGTTACAGAGTTTAAAATGGGAAGATTATCCTGGATTATCTGGGTGTGCCTAATATACTCATGTAAGCCCCTAAAAACGGAAAATATTCTCTGGCTGCAAACAGAAGAGATGCTGCAGACAAAACATTGTCACACCAAATACCAAAGACAGGCTAGATATCAGAGACACGGCCGACATGAGCGCCGGGAGTTCAGAGAGGAGTTATAGCCTGAGTTACATCCTTCTGGGGTGGAACTGCAGGTGGTTTACATATAGCAGCACAGGTTTTGGCCTTAGGTGGACAGTGAGACAGTAAGTTGCTGGGTTTTCTAAATTTGTATTTGCACCAACGCATGGAGTTAGTTTAAATGATGTGGATTATAGTATGACACAGACTAGGAATAGTGGGTGATGCAGAACCAGATGCTCATTTGAAGAAATCAAGACAGAAATTTTTTGCTGCTTCTGTTACACCTGGCTAACTTTTCACCTGGTCATTGATGAGGAAGACTTGTTAACTTCAGAACTTTCTTTACTGAGGCACTACACTGACAGTGAGCTAAGTATGGTAATTTAATTGTCTTTTCTTATATAAATTACCTGTTAATAAACAAAACACAATTCATCTCATATTGTAGTTTATATCCTTTAGTGAATCTTTTTAAAAATTATATTTATAAAGTAGGGAGTGAAGTACTTTTCCAGGTCTCGTTAAAACCCAATGTGCTGATGTAAGAAGAATAGATTGATGATTGAGTAAAGACTGCTGTACCTACGGAGGCGAACTAGGCAAACAGCCCCTCTCTTCCCCTCAGATTAATGTCTGAACAAGACCTATTTAAGTCTACATGAACCATATGTTACATTTTCAGTTCCTTTCAAAACACATGTTGGTACGGTTTAAGCAAAACATTCATTACTTTAAAAAATACCCTCTGCTTCTAATTTTAAAAGCATGTGAGTAAATGCATTGCTCATTAGTGTGAGAAAAACACTGTATTGAGCTCCAAGTAGGTAAAAGTGCAACAGCCTTGAGAGCTCTTTCATGTGGCCACCGGTTGTATCTTAATCCTGGGGGAAGTAAAACCTTTCTCCAATTAGCTTTGCCCTGAATAGAAGGCTTGCTGTGTCCCTCAGCCTGGTACTTTTGTTACGTGGACTGATGCCTACTGAAGTCCAGACTTAAACCATTGTTTTCCTTTCATTTGAGTCTTAAATCATGTCCTAGACTCTGGAGGTGAACACTTAGGACAATCAATCCCTGATTACAGTGCTTTCTCCAAATCTGGTTATCATATGAGTCATTAGAATAATTGCAGTTGAAACCAACAATTGTAGACAGGAAGTCAAATGCATAACTTCTACTTCTTGTACTTGTGGAATCAGTTAAAGCTTGAGGGTTCAATTTTGTTCTTGACCTCAAATAGCTTAAAAGTACATTAAATTATGAATTTTCTACGAACCATTCAGAAAGACTTGGTGGTATTTTGTGATAAAATATTATAAAATCAGACATGAAGTTTGATCAAATAAATGTATTCATGGAAGAGGCTCAGAGTTACTTAAGAGATATTAACTTGATAACATTTTACATTTAATAATTTAAGAATAAAGTCACACATTTATGGGAAGAAACATTATCTTCCCTCCAAAGTTACAAGGCTCTCATCCATCCATCCATTCATTCATACATTCATTCAGAATTTATTAATCATAGGCCTATTATATGCCAGAAAGTCTTTTAGGAATTGAGAATATAGAAATAAGCTTAACAAAGTCCTATCTTTATATTTGAAGATACCTCACTTTTTAATAAAGAGAGACAGATAATATAAACTTAAAAAATATAGAATATGTCAGGTGATGATAAATGCTATGAAGAAAAACAAAGTAAGGAAGACAAAGAGTGAAAGATACTGGTATTTTCTACAGAGTGGTCAGAAAAGGCCTCTCCCGTAAAATAACATTTGAGCAGAGACTTTGAAAGGAGTGAGGGTAGAATTATGCAGATATCTGGGGTAAGATTGTTCCAGAGTGGTTGGGTCAGAGTGAGACAATGAGAGTGGTAGGAACTGAGGTTAAAGAGGCAGTGGGGGGTTACCAGGTTGAAGGCAGATAATATGGGGCTCTGTGAGCCATCATGAGGACTTCAGCTTTTACCTCGGCATGAGATAGGAAACCACTGAAGAATCTAGAGGAGAAAGGGATGATCCACCCTTCAACAGGATCATCCAGGCTACTCTGGTGAATATGGAACATACAAGGGCAAAGAGCGGAAGCTAGGTGACCAGTTAGAAGGCTACTGCAATAGCTATGTGTGAGGGAGTAGCAGTGGAGATCTGAGATATGGCAAAGTCTAGATATAACACAAAGGAATAGCCGACAGAATTTGCTTTTGGATTGGCTGTATTGTAGGAGAGAGAAAATAGGGTGGATTTTTGGGTTGAGAAAAGAGAAGAATGAAGATGCCCTGCACTGAGATGGGGAAAACTGCAGGAGGAGTGGGTTTGAAAGAGGTAAGGGAAATTAAGAGTTGGTTTTGGACGCATGCATTTTGCCATGTCTGATTCCACCAAGAAGAAATTTTAACTTGGCAGTTGGTAATTCAACCCAGGGTTCTGGGCAGAAATACCAACTGAAGATATAAACCTGGGAACCATCAGGGTATCAATGTTGCTTACAGCCATGGGACTGAATAAAATCACTTACTAATAGAATCTAGGTAAAGGAGGGGTCTGAGGATTGTGCTTGTGCCCTTTCAAGTTTAGAGGTTGGGGAGCTGAGGAGGAGCCATTAACGAACGGTGAGGAAGAGTGGCTAGTGAGGGAGGGCAGCAGTCAAAGGAGTGGGCTCTGGGAAGCCGGATAAAGATAGAAAGGAGAGAGAGATCAACTTCGAATAGTTGCTGGTAGGTGGAATAAAGCAGAACTGAGCAATGGCCATCAGTATACACTTGATCTTAGCCAAAAGGCTGAGAAGCAGTAGTCATCAGAGTAGAGGGCATTATTGACCTTGGGAAAAGTGAACAGAAGCCAATAAAAGCTTTTTTCTTTACTTTCTTTCTTTCTTTTTTCTTTTCTTTTCTTTCTTTTTTTTTTTTTTTCTTTTGAGACATGGTCTCACTCCGTCACTCAGGCTGGAGTTCAGTGACATGATCATGGCTCACTGCAGCCTCGACCTCCTGGGCTCAAGTGATCCTCTTGCCTCAGACCTCCTAGTAGTTGGGACTGCAGGCATGTGCCACCATGCCTGAAGAATTTATTTATTTATTTTTGTAAAGATGGGATCTTGCCCTGATGCCCAGGCTAGTCTCAAACTCCTGGGCTTAAGTGATCCTCTTGCGTTGGCCAATAAATGCTTTCATAACAGTAGAAGCTGTGGAATGAAGGAATAAAACCCTGGCTGAAACAGATTCAGAAGAACATGGGAGTAGAGGAAGCAGAAAAGTGAATATAGGTAACTGTTTCGAATAACTTTGCTGTAGTGGGGAATAGAGAAATAGGGTATGGCTGGTCACTCACGAGCAGCCCAGGGAGGCATTTTGTTGCTATTGTTTAAATGTGGAAAATGCTACACGTTTACATGCTTATGGAAATGATCCAACAAAGAGAACAAGCTAGGTGTTGTGGGAGAGAAAGGGTGCAATTGCTACAGTGGTGTCTATGACTAGGCTAGAGGGGATTAGCACACTAATAAAGGAGGTGGCCTTAGATGCAAGTATGTTAGGTTCATTCATTGTTACAGAAGTAGAAGTTGATAAAATGGGTACTGACACAGACACATGTTACATTTGCTGGTGGGAGCACATGGATTTTTTTTCTTCTAATTGTACCTATTTTGTCAACTTGTCCCCTGGCTACAGTTTCCTCTAGCATAGAGTAACACAGTTGTTTCTCTATTGTCTGTCAATGTCTTACAATCCCCAGTGCTTGGCTGAGCTCAGACAGCCCTGTTTCTGTGAGCCTGCTGCCCACATAAAGGGCATTGGTGAACAGTTGCAATATGAACAGCTGCAATGAAATGAATCATTAGGCTAGGTAGAAGCAATTTACCTAGCTGATTGTTGGCACGAAAACGAGTTGCTGGACTGTTACTTGTCTCGGCAGAGTTAGGGTGAATATTTATTGGTATAGAATTATTAGACATTTAAGCTCTCAGTTTTATGTTTTACTGCATTGTACCAAAAACTGTCCTGATACTGTGGGATGCTGGAAAAGTGACAACAAAAAAAATGAAAACATTACCTTTCATATAAAGGAAGAATGATCAAGACATTTTATGGCTAATGAAAACAGCCATATTTGAAAAAAAAATTCCTATATTTAAAACAAGAACAATATTTAAAGCTAAAACTATACTCATAAAATTTCCATCAGAAATTCAAAAAATTTGTATATGTTTTCACTTTGTGATTCCTCTTCTAGGAATCTACTAGAATAAAGCACATATGTTTTATTCACAGTGTGATTACCTTCAACTGTATGTATTAAGTGCCAGACCCTGTGCTAAACAGTTGAGATAAAATGGTCAGTCCCTCTGGGAATTGCCTCACTCTGGCAAATGAGTTAACCCACATACCTTGGTTTGCTAACTCACAAGTCTCTTCCTTCCTTGTAAAGGAAGGAGACAGTGTGGGGGTTTCTTGTAAACTGCCATTCTCCACCCTGGCCGCCACAGATTAGCTTACTTTTAGGTGGCTTGTAAGTGGTTTTCTCAACTTATGTACATAGTATTTATGCTGCTTCTTGAAAATCTGTGCACTGTAAATCAATGTACTACTTTTGCTATTTCCCATGCCTGAAGTTATCTCCCACTAGGTGGAAATCTGTTTTCTTTTTCAAATGACTCAACTTTTTTGTCTGCTATTGCCACCAGGTAGGGAGATATCCCCCACTCTCCACCCCCATCTCTACTCTTTTCCTCTCACTTTGTTCTTGTCTCCTGCTAATTGCCAGTCCTAGGCAGAGCAATCACTTTCCTCCTCCCAAGAGGATGAAGATCTTAAGACACACAGTAGTCATCCATTTATTCTCTCACCATGGGGAGCTTCCATTTTACTTGTTAGCCAGCTCTTCCAGCCATCATCAACCAATTAACTTTCAAATAGAATCAACCAGACCTCTTTTCTAATTGATTCATATTTGGACTACTACGAATGAATTAAAGAGGTTGGCTACAAAAACATTCTATTACCATGGAAGACTGCTTGTTAAATACTGTCGGACAAAAAAATACCTAAGATACAAACATCTACAAAAATTCTAGTATAAAACAAAACCCTAATAAAAGCAACACTTATAAAAATAAGCTGGAAGGAAATGCAATAAAGTTAATTAAAATATAAAAATGATTCTTCATCTAGTTTTGATTCTTTCTTCCATAACTGCTTTATATTGGAAACAACATTAATGAATGTTTTTCCTGTTGACCACATGCCAGATTTTATAATGAAATTACATGGTTTGACAGTGAACTTGTTAAGAACATTCTTTCAAGGCAGAAATGGTAAACTGGTGACCTATAGCTGTGTTTTGTTGGATCTATCATTTGAAAGAATTGTAACTTATTTTGGTAGTATTGCAAAATATGTATTTCTAGATATTGGAGGTTTTTTGAATAAAGAAGATGATATGGTATCACTAGGCCCCCTTTTTCATATGGCAACCCTCAGCTATATGGGTTCTTTGCAAAAGGAAGGACTTCTTAAGGTGCACTTAAGTTCACCTCTGCTTCTCTTTTCTACCTCCTGTCTCTTTTGTTATCAGGTTAACTCTGTTGTTTTAATATCCCCAATGTGCTTTATTCATGGATTTTTGCCTGCCTGCATCATAGAAATGAGATTGTTCACTCTTGTAATTTTCAAAAGCTTTCAATCAACCAACCAATCAATCATCACATGGGTCTCCTCACTTTGCTAAGAATACAAGAAGACCCATTTTTTGAAAGTCTTAATTAAAGTGCCATAAAACAATATAGGAATTGTCAAATTTCCTTCTTTCTATGCCAAAAGAAAGGAAGGAGACTCAGGAGTTCTGTCAGCTCTGGTTTTCTATAGCAATAGGCAACCGAGCTGTCATCTCTCCATGATAAATAGTGAAGCAATTTTTGATAGGACCACAAACTGCCTGTAGGCTGGTTCCTCTCTCAGGGCCACTACACACACTCATAAAATGTTTGTCTTTTGTCTGCTGACTCATGTCCAACCACCTACCTGTAAAGCACTCTTGCCGTTTCTGATCCGGGCCTGCTTCATCTTGGTACATCTAGTTTTTGGCAGCATTATTAATGACTTTTAAGAATAGAAAGCACAGATGGAAGCTCTAGCAGGTAGTTCACCACTCTATAGATATATAAGACATGTAATACATAGTATATAAATATTATATATAATATATACTTATATATGTACTATGAGTAATTACTTTTTTTGAGGTAAGGCCAGACTTTCAGATTGTACTTGTTTTGAGTACCAGGATCACTGTTTTACTACTGGGATTACCTGACATATTGGTTACTTTAGGCTATCGGTTAAAGTATACTATGTTTCTGATATTGAAGTTTGAAAAAAGAAAAATGAAATTGTGGTAGTAACATATGAAGGATATCAAGTTAATTAAATCATTAACAATTTTAAAGTACCTTACTAGCAAAACAAAATTTAAATATGTTATCAATCCCAAAATAAACTTATCAGTCATCGGAGAAAGTGGCAATGAGTATTTTCATATCTGGGTATTTTGCTGATTCTTTCTTTTCTATTTTGGTTGTGATTTGTTTTGTAATGCAAAGTCTTTTTTTATGTTTTAGGTAGTAAAGTTTATTAAGCTTTATTTTAATTGCTTCTGAATTTTGAACTTTAGGACATAATGTACATTTCTAGGCTGTAGAGGAATTAGCATTTCTCCCCTAGTATTTGTATAGTTTTATTATTTTACATTTAAATCTCTGGTTCATTGGGAATTTATTCTGGTGTGTGGCACAAGGGACAAATTCAAATTTAGATTTTTCCATATGGCTACTTAGTTACTCCAGCACTACTTACTTAAATCCACCTTTTTCCTACAGATTTTAGATGTTAACCTTAATATACTATATTTTTATGTGCAATTAGATCTATTTCTGTATTTTCTATTCTGTTCTATGGTTTGAGTCATGTGCCAATACCACACTTTTTCAATTATAGAAGTTTAAATAGGTTGTAATATCTGGTAGGAATAATACTACATCTATTAGTTTTATTTTTCAGGGTTTCCTGGCTAACTTCTTTTTAGATGAGGTCTTGCTGTGTTGCCCAGGCTGGCCTTGAACTCCTCTGCTCCGGCAATTCTCCCTCTACAGACTCCCAAGTAGCTAGGATTACAGGCATGTGATACTGCACCTGTCTTTCTGGCTATTTTTGCTCATCTGTTTTTTTTTCAAATGAACTTTATAACCAACTTAACTAGTTTAAAAAAAGAAAAAAGAAAAAAAAAGGAGAGAGGAAAAACCTCCTGAAACAGAAAGGCAAAAACAAATACCTGACAGTATATTTATTATTCCTCAAGTTCGATGTTCATTATTTTCATTGTTGTATTTCCAGTTTCCCTTTGATTTATGTTTTGACCTCGGAGTTACTTAAAGGTGTTTTAAATTTTAACTAATGGAGATGTTTTCTAAATTTTAGTTTTAAAAAATTAACCTCTAACTTTATTGCATAGTGGTTAGAAAATATATTCAATATGATGGGCAATCTTTAAAATTTGCTGAGACCTACTTTATGTTCTAGAAAAATGGTTCTCCAGCCTCAATTTACATTAGAATCACCTGCGAAGCTTTATGATCTGCTCATGCCTAGAACCCATTCCAGACCAATTAAATCAGTATTGCTGGGGATAGAACTCAAGCATTTGCACTTTTAAAGAGTTCCTGGGAGATTTTACAGTGCACTTTGGGCATGGTATATAGTCAACTTTTATATATACTCTATGTAAACTTGAAACAACTGTGTTCTTTAGGAACTAGCTACTGTGATATTCAAATATACTGTATCCTAAATGAATTTTTAAATCCTTGATCCATTCATAAATGAAGATAAATATTTTAAAATCATCCACCCTAAGAGTGTGGAATTACCCATTTCATTTTGTAATTGACAGAATTGCATGCTCTCTCTGTCATCTCTGATCTTATAATATTAAAACCGTGAACGTTTAGTATTTGGAGGTTAAAAATTCTGTTTTAATCTCGTATTTTTCAAAGATATTTAACATGCACGTTTACTTCAAAAATTCTAAAATTAATCAATCTTAATTTTTTTGAATGTCAGTCACTCCTCTTTAGAAGAGATATTTTAATTCTTTCACACTTAAAAAAATATACTTCATTGTTCAGAGCAGCTTTAGGTTTACAGCAAAATTAAGTTGAAGGTATACAGATTTCTCACATACCTTTGACTCCACACTTGCATAAACTTCCCCATTGTCAACATCCCCCAAGAGAGTGGTACATTTGTGACAATTGATAAACCTGCACTGACATATCATTATCACTCACATTCCATAGTTTACATTACGGTCCACTCTTGGTGTTGAACATTCTGTGAGTTAGGACAAATTTATAATGACATGTATCCATCATCCTAGTGTCACACTGAGTTGTTTCACTGCCCTAAAATCCTCTATTTTTTGCCTATTTGTCTTCCTAACCCCCCAGTCCCAGGCAACCACTGTTTTTTCTTCTTTTTTGTCTTCACAGTTTTGCCTTCTCCCGAATAGCTGTGATCATAGAGTGTGTACAGTGTGTAGCCTTTTCAGATTGGCTTCTTTTTCTTTTGAGATGGAGTCTCACTCTGTCACCCAGGCTGGAGTGCGGTGGTGCAATCTCAGCTCATTGCAACTTCTGCCTCCTGGGTTCAAGTGATTCTAGTATTTTAAATTATATTCACCCCAAATAATATTCTACATATAGTTTGCCATATTGCTAGAAATATGTTAGCAATAATGATTAAAAATGAATTGACAGGGATTGTGGAGAAGATGGGAGATAGGAGGCAGGACAAGTTTGCAGCTCCTCCTAGGACGGACAGAACAGCATGTGGAGACTCACATCATGATCTTTTGCACCAAGAACTGCCACAGGAACATATCAGGAAAGCTGAGAGAATCCACAGACCCTTGAAGGACATCTCAGGGAGATGCCGAAAAACTGAGTCTGTTGCTTTCTCAACGAGGAGACTAGTGGTCTGGGCAAGTTCTCAGTCCTGGTCACCGGCTGCCTGGAAATAGACTCAGTGCTATTGGTGGGGCACTGTGGGAGTGAGAACGGCCTTTAGGACTGCAGGCTGCGTGGGAGCAGGGTGTGGCCTGTGACTGCTTTCCCCCTCTTCCCTGGCCACATGTATGACTTAGCAGAGGCAGCCATAATCCCCCTGGGAATATAACTCCTTTGGCCTGGGAACCACACTCCCATCCCCTACAACAGCCACAGCAAACCCCACCCGAGGCAAGTCTGAGCTCAGACACACCTACCCCTACCCCCACCTGGTGGTATTTCTTTACCCACTCCGTTCACTGAAGACAAAAGACGTAATCTCTTGGGAGCTCTATGGCCCTGCCCACCACCTAAAAAACCTGAATACTTAACCAGGCAACCCTAGGGCAAGTTTACATCCTCCCCATACCCTATAGTACTGCAGCTGATGCACTCTTGAAAGCACCACCTCCTGACTGGAGGCCAACCAACACAAAATTGGCACAACTGAAAAAAATACAACCAAGGACCCGCACAGAGTCCGCTTCACTCCCCTGCTACCTCCACTGGAGCAGGTGCTGGTATCCATGGCTGAGAGACCTGAAGAAGGATCACATCACAGGACTCTTTTCAGACACTCCCTAGTACCAGCCTGAAGCCCTGTAACTCCACTGGGTGGCCAGACCCAGAAGGGCAAAAACAATCTCAGCAGTTCAACTCTCAAGAAGCCCCACCCCTAGGGAAAGGGAGCAATCACCACATCATGCAAGTACCCCATGGTACAAAATAATCTGGCAGCCCTTGGGTCCCAGATCTTCCATCTGAAATAGTCTACCCAAATGAGATGCAACCAGAAAAGATCACACCAGCTCACCAGCAATGGATCTAAACCAAGATGAAATCTGAATTGCCAGAAAAGAAATTAAGAAGGTTGCATATTAAGCTAATCAAGGAGGCACCAGAGAAAGGTGAAATCCAACTTAAAGAAAGAAAAAAACATGATATAGGATATAAAAGGAAAAATAATCGGTGAAATAGATAACATAAAGATAACACATATTTTAAAAAATCACAACTTCTGAAAATCAAGGACATACCTAGAGAAAAGCAAAATACACTAGAAAGTCTCAGCAATAGAATCGAACAAGCAGGAGAAAGAACTTCAGAGCTCAAAGACAAGGCTTTCAAATTAACCCTTCTGACAAAGGAAAAATAATACAAAAATGGACACTGCCTCCAAGAAGTCTGAGACTATGTTAAGCATCCACACCAAAGAATAATTGGTGTTCCTCGGGAAGAAGAGAAATCTGAAAGCTTGGAGAACACATTTGAGGGAATACTTCCACACATTTCCTGAACACATTGAAGTCAGGAAAACTTCCCTGGCCTTGCTAGAGATCTAGACGTCCAAATACAAGAAGGTCAAAGAACACCTGGGAAATTCATCACAAAAAGATCATCCCCTAGCATATAGTCATCAGTTAATCTAAAGTCGAGATGAAGGAAAAAATCTTAAGAGCTCTGAGGCAAAAACATCAAGTTACTTATAAAGGAAAACCTATTAGAGTAACAGTAGATTTCTCAGCAGGAACGCTTCAAGTTACAAGGGATTGGAATCCAATTTTTAGCCTCCTTAAACAAAACAATTAACAGCCAAAAATTTGTATCCAGTGAAACTAAGCATCATGAAAGAAGGAAAGAGGCAGTGTTTTCCAGACAAACAAATGCTGAGGGAATTTGCCACTACCAAGCCAGTACTAAAAGAACTGCTAAAAGGGGCTCTAAATCTTGAAATAAAACCTCAAAATACACCAAAATAGAACCTCCTTAAAGCATAAATCTCATAGGGTCTATATAACAATAACAATAAAAAAGCCAATGTATTCAGGCAACAAATAGCATGATGAATGGAATAGTACCTCACATCTCAATACTAACATTGAATGTAAATGGCCCAAATGCTCCACTTAAAATATACAGAATGGCAGAATGGATAAAAACTCACCAACAAAGTGTCTGGTATCTTCAGGAGACTCACTTAACACATAATGACTCACGTAAACTTAAGGTAAAGGAATGGAAAAAGATATTCCAGCAAATGGACACCAAAAGTGAGCAGTAATAGCTATTCTTGTATCAGACAAAACAAACTAAAGCAACAGCAGTTAAAAAAGACAAAGAGGGGCATTATATAATGGTAAAAGGACTAGTCCAAGAGGAGAATATCACAATCATACATATATATGCACCTAACACTGGAGCTCCTACATTTATAAAAAAATTACTACTAGACCTAAGAAATGAGATAGACAGCAACACAATAATAGTGGGGGACTTTAGACTGGGCATGGTGGCTCATGCCTGTAATCCCAGCACTTTGAGAGGCCAAGGCAGGTGGATCACTTGAGGTCAGGAGTTTGAGACCAGCCTGGCCAATATAGTGAAACTTCATCTCTACTAAAAATACAAAAAATTACCCAGGTATGGTGGCATGTGCCTGTAATCCCAGCTGCTGTGGAGACTGAGGCTGGAGAATTTTTTGAACCCAGGAGGTGGAGGTTGCCATGAGCCAAGATTGTGCAACTGTACTCCAGTTGCTCTGTCTCAAAAAAAAAAAAAAAAAAAAAAAAATAGTGGGGGACTTTAATACTCCACTGACAGAACTAGACAGGTCATCAAGACAGAAAACCAACAAAGAAGCAATGCAGTTAAACTATACCCTACAACAAATAGACTTAATAGATATTTATAGAACATTCTACCCAATAACTGCAGAATATACATTCTATTTATCAGCACCTGGAACATTCTTCAAGATAGACCATATGATAGACCACATAACAAGTCTCAGTAAGTTTAAGAAAATTGAAATTATATTAAGTACTCTCTCAGACCACAGTGGAATAAAATTGGAAATCAACTCCGAAAGGAATCCTTGAAACCATGCAAACACATGAAAATTAAATAACCTGTTCCTGAATGATCATTGGGTCAACAATGAAATCAAGACGAAAATTTAAAAAATTCTTTGAACTGAATGATAATAGTGACACAACCTATCAAAATCCCTGGGATACAGCAAAAGTGTTGCAAAGAGGAACATTCATAGCATTAAAGGCATACATCAAAAAGTCAGAAAGAGAACAAAATGATGATCTAAGGTCATACCTCATGGACCTGGAGAAACAAGAAAAAACCAACCCCAAACCCAGCAGAAGAAAATAAATAGCCAAGATCAGAACAGAACTAAATGAACTTGAAACAAACAAACAAACAAACAAAAAAATACAAAAGAGATGACACAAAAAGCTGGTTCTTTGAAAAGATAAATAAAATCGATAGAACATTAGTGAGATGAACCAAGAAAAGAGAAGAGAAAATTCAAATAAGCTCAGTTAGAAATAAAACAGGAGATATTACTACTGATACCACAGAAATACAAAAGGTTGTTCAAAGCTGCTATGAACACCTTTACAAACATAAACTAGAAAACTTAGAGAAGATGGATAAATTCCTGGAAATATACAACCCTCCCAGATTAAACCAGGAAGAAATAGAAACTCCGAATAGACCGATAACAAGCAGTGAGATTGAAATGGTAATTTAAAAAATTGCCAACAAAAAAAGTCCAGGATCTGATGGATTTACAGCTGAACCCTATCAGACATTCAAAGAAGAGTTGGTACCAATCCTATTGACACTATTCTACAGGACAGAGATAAAGGGAATTGTCCTTAAATCATTCTATGAAGCCAATAACAGTCTAACACCCAAACCAGGGCAGGACATAACAACAACAACAAAAACTACAGATCAGTATCCCTGATGAACACATATGCAAAAATCCTTAACAAAATACTAGCTAAAAAAACCTAACAGCATATCAAAAAGATAATCCACCATGATCAAATGGGATTTATACCAGGGATGCAGGGATGGTTTTTCATTCATAAATCAATAAATGTGATACATCACACAACAGGATTAAAAACAAAATTACATGATCATCTCAGTAGATGCAGAAAAACCATTTGACAAAATTCAGAATCGCTTTATGATTAAAACCCTCAGCAAAACTGGCATAGAAGCTACATACCTTAAGGTAATAAAAGCCATCTATGATAAACCCACAGCCAACATTATGATAAATGGGGAAAAGTTGAAAGCATTCCCCTTGAGAAGTGGAACAAGATAAAAATGTCGACTTTCACCACTTCTATTTAACATGGTACTGAAAGTCCTAGCCAGAGCAATCAGACAAGAGAAAGAAATCAAGGGCATCCAAATCAGTAAAGAGGAAGTCAGACTGTCACTATTTGCTGATCATATAATCTTATATGAAGAAAACCCTAAAGACTCACCCATAAAGCTTCTAGAACTGGAAAATGAATTAAGCAAAGTTTCAGGATACAAAATTAATGTACACAAATCAGTAGCTCTGCTATACACCAACAGTGACCAGGCTGAGAATCAAATCAAGAACTGAATCCCCTTTAAAGTAGCTGCAAAAAGTAAAATAAAATACTTAGGAATATACTTAATAAGGAGGTGAAAGACCTCTACAAGGAAAACTACAAAACACTGCTGAAAGAAATCACAAACAACACAAACATGGAAACACATCCCATTGTGTAAATGACTACACTGCCAAAAGCAATCTACAAATTCAATGTGATTCCTGTCAAAAATACCACCATCATTCTTCACAGAACTAGAAAAAACAATACTAAAATTCATATGGAACCAAAAAAGAGCCCGCATAGCAAAAGCAAGACTAAACAAAAGAAACAAATCTGGAGGCATCACATTACCCAACTTCAAGCTATGCTATAAGATCATAGTCACCAAAACAGCATGGTATTGGTATAAAAATAGGCATATAGACCAATTGGACTGAATAAAGAACCCAGAAATGAAGTCAAATACTTACAGCCAACTGATCTTTGACAAAGCAAACAAAAACGTAAAGTGGGGAAAGGATACCCTTTTCAACAAATGGTGCTGGGATAATTGGCAGCCACATGTAGAAGAATGAAACTGGATCCTGATCTCTCACCTTATACAAAGATCAACTCAAGATGGATCAAAGACTTAAATCTAAGACCTGAAACCATAAAAATTCTAGACGATAACATCAGAAAAACCCTTCTAGACATTGGCCTAGGAAAAGACTTCATGACCAAGAACCCAAAAGCAAATGCAACAAAACCAAAGATAAATAGGCGGGACTTATTAAACTAAAAAGCTTTTGCACAGCAAAATAAATAATCAGCAGAGGTAACAGATAACCCACAGAGTGGGAGAAAATCTTCACAATCTATATATCTGACAAAGGACTAATGTCCAGAATCTACAAGGAACTCAAGCAAATCAGCAAGAAAAACAAACAAACAAACAAAACCCTGAAACAATCCAATTAAAAAGTGGGCTAAGGACATGAATAGATAATTCTCAAAAGAAGATATACAAATGGCCAACAAGCATACGGAAAAATTCTCAACATCACTAATTATCAGGGAAATGTAAATCAAAACCACAATGCAATACCACCTCACTCCTTCCATAATGGCCGTAATGAAAAAATGAAAAAAATAATAGATGTTGGCATGGGTGTGGCGAAAAAGGAACACTTGCACTGTTGGTGGGAATGTAAACTAGTACAACCACTGTGGAAAACAGTTTGGAGATTCCTTAAAGAACTAAAAGTAGATCTACCATTTGATCCAATAATCCCACTACTAGGTATCTAACCAGAGGAAAATAAGTCATTATAGGAAAAAGGTACTTGCACATACATGTTTATAGTAGCACAGTTTGCTATTGCAAAAATATGCAACCAACCCAGATGCTCATCAATCAAGTGAATAAAGTGTGATATGTATCACACGTTACATATATATATTCCATGGTGTGTATATATGTGTGTGATTCCTGTCACACACGTATGTGATTCCTGTCAAAATATATATATATATATATACACACACACACACTTACACTGTTGGTGGGAATGTAAACTAGTACAACCACTGTGGAAAACAGTTTGGAGATTCCTTGAAGAACTAAAAGTAGATCTACCATTTGATCCAGCAATCCCACTACTAGGTATCTACCCAGAGGTAGATACCTAGTGTGTGTGTATATATATACACACACGCACATGCATACACACACACACACACACACACACACGCACACCATGGAATACTACTCAGCCATGAAAAGGAACAAAATAATGGCATTTGCAGCAATGTGGATGGAATTGTAGAGTAAAATTATAATAATAATAATAATTTTTTGAGACAGAGTCTTGCTCTGTTGCCCAGGCTGAAGTGCAGTGGCATGATCTCGGCTCACTGCAACCTCCATCTCCTGAGTTCAAGTGATTCTCATGCCTCAGCCTCCTGAGTAACTGGGATTAGAGATGCAAGCCACCAGCCCAGTTAATTTTTGTATTTTTAGTAGAGACGGGGTTTCGCCATGTTGGCCAGGTTGGTCTCAAACTGCTGACTTCAAGTGATCCACCCGCCTTGGCCTCCCAAAGACCAATCTCCACTGGGATTACAGGCGTGAGCCACCACACCTGGTCAGAATTGGAGACTATTATTTGAAGTGAAGTGACTCAGGAATGAAAAACCAAACATCGTACATTCTCACTTAGAAGTGGGAGCTAAGTATTCTCATGCAGAAGCATAAGAATGATACAATGGACTTTGGGGACTGTGGGAAAAGAGTGGAAGGGGGTGAAGGATAAAAGTTTACACATTGGGTACAGTGTACACTGTTCAGAATGATCTCAGAAATCATCACTAAAGGACTTACTCATGTAACCAAACACCACTGTTTTCCAAAAACCTATTGAAATAAAAAATAAATAAAAAATGATTTGATGATCTGTTGTTTAAAGTGTTTGCAATGTTTAATTATAAAAGTATTGCTTACTATAGAGGAAAATTTCAATATGGGGCTAAAAGTAATAGTGCATTATTTTTATTATGCATCCCACAAAACTGGCAAGTGTGTAGCTGGTTTCCTTTTTTTAAAAAAATGCTTATAAATTATTGAAGTGTAGATTGCTTTTTATTTTTGTAAACTTGACAACTGACATTCCTTTTCTATTTCAACTATAAAGTCACATATGGATTTTTAAGCATCTTTACTGCAGTGATTCTTGCTTTTTCTAGCTACAAGACAATAAACGTCAGTGTTTATGAGTGGTGATAAGATTCTGAATTCTATTCTGCTCTCATTGTTCCTGCTGTGAAATGATTGCCTATTTTAAAACCACCCAAATAGAGACTGATTGCTATTATGAACAAAGAAGACTATTCATAGAAATAACCTTCCTTCTCAGTATTATGAGTAACAATGGTGATAAAAAGCCATATACTATAGTGTAAAAGTCAGTCTTGCAGCACACCCTAGTCACAGGCACTGAACATTTCACTCACTTGCTTGTTCATCATTTAACCACTTAACCTATGAGCCATTCAACTCTGTCTCCTTTTTCAGACGTAGCTATTTGACATTTCCAGGCAAAACACATCTTCTTTTGCTTGCTATTCATTAGTGTCCATCAAAATGTATTTTTATATTAAAAAATAAGACTGGACTGAGATAAAGTGCCAGAAATAAGCTGTTTTTCTTGGTAATGGACAAATGGCATCAGTGGAACTTCACAGGGGTGAACCCTGTGTCTTTCAGAAGCTAAGTGTTTCATTTGACAAGATAACGAATTGTTTGCTTTTGGGGGTGAAGAGTGGGACCAATACAGTTTCAATTCCTTTATGTACATAATGGAGATGGTGTGATGATTAATATTATGTGTCAACTTGACTGAGCCACAATGTGCCCAGATATTTTGTCGATCATTATTCTGGGTGTGTCTTTGAGGATATTTTGGATGATATTAACATTTGAATCAGTAGACTGAGCAAAGCAGATTGGTTTCCCTAATTTGGGTAAACCTCATTCAGTTAGTTGAGAGCCTACATAGAGCAAAGAAGCTGACTCTCCTGAGAGAAAGAGGGCACTCCTGCCTGATTGTTTAAGCTTGGACATTGGTCTTCTTCTGACTTCAGACTCAAACTGAAACATTGTTTCCTTATGGGTCTTATGTTTGCTGGCCCTTTGAACTGGAACTTACACCATTGGCTCTTCTGGTTCTCAGGCTTTCAGACTTGTACTAGAACTATATCATTGGCTCTCCTGGGTCTCTAGCTTACTGACTGCGTATCTTGGGACACTCAGCCTCCATAATCACATGAGTCAGTTCCTTATAATAAATTTATTTCCCTATATGTGCATACATCCTGTTGGTTCTATATTTCTGGAGAACCCTAACTGATACAGATGGTAATCTCTGTGTCTCTGCTCCTCTAGATGTTCACTTCTGCCCATCTTCCCAACAGGGCAGAAACTAAGGGTGTAATCAATAATATCACACTGTACTTCTCACACACTGACACCAAAATCCACACTATCCCTTCTCCCCAGTACCTATTGATCAGTCCAGACATAATAATCCCTATTCAGCTCAAGGCTTACATGAGAAGATAAAGTAATTGCACTTACAATAAGAAAACTTCTTTTAAATTTTCCAAATTTAAAAAATCGAGGTGAGAACAGGTCACCCACACAGCATCTATACTGAGTTCCTGCAATCAATCAAATACTTAATTTTTTTCTAGGAGAAAGAGCTTTTCAAACCTGACCTTGCCCAAGGTTAAAGATGCTGATATTTAACAACTGAAAATACAAAGGTGATCTTTTACTCATCAAAAGCATTGTGAAGTAATAATTTCAATAATTATTTTATCATTGATATTTTATTATAATGTATAAAAACTCTGTCTCTAGAAGTCTAGATATGGTAACTGTTGTTGCCCATAAGATCGGAACAGAAAACTTTGGTCAGTTCTACATGGTATTGAACTTTAAGATTCCCATTAATGTTAGTCAAAGGTGATACTGGAGCTTATAATGCCCCTTTCAAGTTGTTCCTTCAGTGCAGCTGAAGGATTTCACCCAACCCTGAGAAAACATGTGAACAACCATCTAATGACAAAGCAAGAACTTCAAGCTAACTTGGGTCTACTCAGTTTGTTAATACTTCTCAAACCACTTTGCTATCTACATTGTAGCCAGGAAGACATTAAAAAGTGTTCTGACAAGATCATGTCCTTTGCAGCAACATGGATGGAGCTTGAGGCCATTATCCTAAGTGAACTAACGCAGGTACAGAAAACCAGACACCACATGTTCTCACTTACAAATGGGAGCTAAACATTGAGCACACAAGGACATATTGAAGGAAACAATAGACACCAGAGCCTACTTGAGGATAGAGGGAGGGAGGAGGCTGAGGGTCAAAAACTACCTATTGCGTACTGTGCTTATTACCTGGCTGATGAAATAATATATACATCAAACCCTTGCAACAAGCAATTTATCTATAGTATCAACCTGTGTGTGTACCCATGAAACTAAAGTAACACTTAAAAAAAAAGTCTTCTGGATTTAACAGTTTTGCCATCTCATGGTAGTGATAGTGATGAAAAGCCGTGTTAGATGAGAAGTAAGGAATTGAGAGCTTTACAGCCTCATGTTTTTTTCTCATTATCTTTGCTATCTGCTACTGATTATTCTTGCTTTTGTCGAGAATTCTGAGCAGAAAGGAATGGGAAGACTTCGAAAGCCATTTGTGTCTTGCTGTCTCCTCCTGAAGATGCTGTACAGTTTTGAAAATCTAGAAGTTCAAGCAAATCCAGTATGTTTGGATCAATCATTTCATTTGTTAAATATTTACTGAATATTTACCATGCGCCAGACATCGATGTGGGTACTGGGGATACTAATCATCAACAAAAACAGACATGGCCCCTGCCATCATGAAGCACACAATTTAGAGGATGAGACTGATGGATTTTTCTGGCAGATAATCATATAAAATGCATCAGCAATAAATGCTGTGAAAGAGATCTTTTAATAGGGGCACATGGCCTAGTTAGGAAGGCCAGGGAAAGCCTTACAAAGGAAGTAATGGTCATGCTGTTATCTGACGAATGAATAGAAGTTAATTAGGTGATCAGGGGAGGAAAGAATAGAACAAGCAGAGGAAGTAGTATGTGCAAAAGTCTGCGACAGGAGGGAACATGACAAATACAAGAGACTGAAATAGAACAGGTGCGACTGGAGCAGAGAGTTGGGAAGGTTGTGCGTTGGGAGAGGAGAAAGTAAAAACAGGTGAGAGACAGACCAGGCAGGGCCTTAGAGGTCATGTCAAGAAGTTTTGTGTTTTTGAGCTATGCTGATTTACCCCTGGGTAACTGAAAGGTTTCCACTTCCGCATTTCAGAAGAGTATAAAAAATACTAGGAAGGAATGAAGATTAAGAAGAATTTATCCCCCAAATTGTTAGTTATGGCTTCAACTTCAGTCCTTTGAAAATCTATCAATTACCATGGGTTATTATAAAAAATAAACATATTGAAATTAATGCTAGAAAGGGAGATTAGTTTGGAAGGCTAGGAGTGTATTGGTATGAGGAAGGTAAAAGTTCTCTTTGGGAATTCAAATATTTTGTGGTCTAATATTAGGAGAGCTGACTCTATTACTATAGGCAAATGAATTAACCTTTCAGTATCTTGGTTGCTTATCTGTTGAGTGAAGATAATGATGATCCACTAATAGGACTGAAAATCATCCTGTAAACAACAACAGTTATAGATAAAATATAAATAATTAGTTGTTCTGTTGTTAGATTCCAGTTCTTCCCTCAGAGTTTAAACATCTCTCTGCCAAAATACTATGTCAACTTTTATTTTTGTCAAATAACATTGTGTTTATGTGCACACGTGTGTATGCGTGTGCGTGTGTGTGGTAGAGTGAGCTTGTGTTTATTTTCATATAGCCAAATTTGTATTTATCGAAAAGGCATTCTCTCTTTCTGATGCCAAGTGTTCATTCAGCAATTCCCCGGGTCCCAGATAATCACGATGACTCCTACTGACAGCACATGGTTTAACACAGTAGAGGCACTGCTGAGAGAGAAGGCGGGGTGGGGTGGAGTGGAATGGACGAATAGGTACTTTTAACTTCTTTATAAGTGACAACTCTTTTTGTGTATTAAATAAGAATATACTTTTATTGTTTCATAAACATATTACAATTACATCAACTATAGTTAAGCCATTTAAACTGGATCAGCGGGTGTGTAATACCATGCCAAGGTGTGGCAAAATGAAGGACCTCCCTGTTGGGATTTGTTGCAGATTTACTGATTCACATTTCAATTGTCATCTCTTTTGTGGTATTTCCAATAATCTTATGGGAAGTACTTGTAAAGCTGTGTTCCTTCAGTGGCATAAAGATGTTCCAGTTCTGT
The DNA here is from genome assembly GCF_003255815.1 of Theropithecus gelada. NCBI lineage: Eukaryota > Metazoa > Chordata > Mammalia > Primates > Cercopithecidae > Theropithecus > Theropithecus gelada. The sequence continues at coordinate 89,146,835 of NC_037676.1, forward strand.
AATTATTCCTAGTTAGCGTGTCACACTTTCTTTAGTGGATGAAAGGAAATAATAATTAATCTTTTGAAACTATAAAATATTCACAGAATTGGAATAGCTATTTATTTGTGAGCTTGGAAAATTTTCATCATTTCTTTTTAAAATTCATGCCTAGTAAATATATAGGCTGTTTCCATAATGACACAATGACTTATATATGTAACAGAAATGTTTTTGTTCTGATTTGGCCTATAGCCAAATGGCTGCCTAGAGATATTGGTTAGTGGCCATGCCTGGCCAGTGAGGTACGATGAAGTGCACAGAACCAGCCTTTTAGTTCTGACACAGTTTTCTTGTGTTATGTGACTATTGAATTTTTTCTGCCCTTATATTCAACTAAAGGGGAGAGTGGATATTTGAGCTCTTTAGGGCAGGCTGAGCAATATCTCTAACATGTGTTGTGAGCTTTATTAAATGCTCACCTGTTTGGACCTTCTTTCTCGGGGTCCATTTCCTTCTGCTCTGGCACTGTTCCGGTTGGTTCTGCTGCAGTTTGAGGGTCAGGGTTTGTGGTCAGATCTCCAGAGGAATTTTTCTTGGAGAGTTTGTCTATGAAAAAAAATTCACATAGATAGAAGAATGTACACCACTCTTGACCCAGTTACATTTGACAACATGAACTACAAAGATGTTCCTTGTGTTTTAGAATAGTCTTCTCAAGAACACCTCCCCTGGGATTTCTGCTAAACAAAGTAGGACTTTATGCAGGAAGAATTAACCTGTAGACACCTTCAGGCCAATGAAAAAATATAGTTATGTGCTATTTAATGACAGAGGTATATTCTGAAAAATGCATTGTTAGGTGACTTAGTCGTTGTGCAAACATCATAGAGTGTACTTATACAAATCCTGATGTTACAGCCTACCACACACCAAGGCTATACAGTATACCCTATTGATCCTAGGCTACAAACCTGTGCAGCATGTTACTGTAATAAATACTGTAAACCATTCTAACACAATGGTCAGTCTGTGAATGTAAACATAGAAAAGGTGCAGTTTGAAATATGTTATTATAATCTTATGAGACTATCTTCTTTTATGCAGTCCGTTATTGACTAAAGCATCTTTAGGCAGCACATGATTGTAATTGAAGTTGGTGTATTATGTAATAAAGAGTTCATAAAATATATTTCTTTTTGATATTGGCAAAGCTGAGGATAATAATTCATTATTCAGAAGGCATTTCCAGTTTTGCTAAAGTATTCATAATTTTGGGCTGAAATTGATGCATCATAAAATTCAGAAAAGTAAAATAGGAAAAAATGTGATTGGCATTATTTAGCACTTGCATTCTACATTTTTATGAAATCAAATTTTTGTTTTTAGCTTGACCATCTTTAAGTTGTGAAATATTTTCTGAAGAAATGATACAAACTAATATGTACCAGCTTTATTTTCAGTACAGAAATTAATTTTTTCCCTTCAAGCCTACAAATACAATTTCTAATTAATATAGTTTAAATTGTAATTTATCCAGAGAATAATCAACTTACTGGTAAATATTTGGATTATAGAGAAGATTTTAATGAAAGCAAATTACTTAATATTAAAAGATAATATAGAAGCAGAAAAGAAAAATAAGAACGAATACAATTTAATGATAATTCATTATCCACAGTTTCTAACTTATTTTTAATTGGATGTCTTGTGCTTAGGATATTAAAATAGAGTCCCAAATCATCATTCTTATTTTTTTGTAATATATATAGTTTAAAGATTTAAGCAAACCCAATATTGAAAATTTAGATTTACAAAAGTGATAAATCAGGGGATGTTCGGTTTATACAAGTTTTCACCATACCAGTCCTTTAATATGAACATTTCTAAGATCCATCTAAAAATCTTTCAATGTACTGAACTTTCCAGGAACAAGTTTCAGGAATAAAGGAAATCATAAAATTGAATCACTCCTTAAAGTTTTTAAAAGTTTAAGACTAAGAAAGCTTAAATTCTCGATTTCCCAAGACACTTTTATTCATTATGCATCTATCTACTTTTGTTTTGGAATTATAGTATTTTTGGCTAGAAGATAGAAAACACAGTACTAGCTATGTTTTTGTTACGTTTAAATGGAAAAAACCCCAATTCCCAATTTACTTGGGATACAAACGTCTCGGTATAATCACATCCTTGAAGCCTGTGTGTAAAGATTATGTTTAGGTGAAATATTGAAAATTGTAGGATAGGGACCCTTCTGTACAGGCACATGTGGTACGCTAATGAGTTTATCAGTATCCAACAGATTTCAGAGTAAAAAAATAGCACTTTCAATATGTCATTCTGTACTAACAAGCTTTTGATAAAAATAAGAGAGAAGGATCTGTTTTCCTTAAGTGTTTGGGTCAAGTAATGTTTTCCATTTCTCTTTACCCAATCAAAACAAAAATCATATAGATCAGATCTCTGACAAATTGCCATTTTGCATTGCTGTCTGTGAAAGTGGCAGCCTAATCCTTTTTTGTATCTACAAACACTTGGACCATTACTGTATAATATTTAGAAGCAAAATTCTTAATCGCTGGCCATGGATGTCTAGCGCATTTTTGGTTTGAAGTCCTTGAAGCCATATGTTGTATACACCTTTTATTACATGGAGGGGATCTAGAGTTATCATGGGCTTCTCAAAGGAGTCTGGACCAAGAAAAATGTTATGGATCATTGTGTTCACATATGTTTCTAGGAGCGCTTACCCTAAAAGAAAATTAGGATTGATAAAGAACATGAAATATGAGTAAAAATCAGAAAAAAAAATCCTGAATGTAAAACAAATAGAATCTGTACTGTAAAACATTTCTTAAAGGCTTTTATTGGCTATGGGTTTTTGTTTTTGTTTTTGTTTTGAGACATGGTCTCACTCTGTCACCCAGGCTGGAGTGCAGTGGCATGATCACAGCTCATTGTAGCCTTGACCTCCTGGGCTCAAGTGATTCTCCCACCTCAGCCTCACAGATCGCTGGAACTACAGGCATGAACCATCACACCCAGTTAATTTTTGTATTTTTTGTAGAGATGGGGTTTTGCCATGTTGTGCAGGCTGGTTTCAAACTCCTGGGCTCAAGAAATGTGCCTGTCTCAGCCTCTCAGAGTGCTGGGATTATTGATGTGAGCCACTGCACCTGGTGGGCTATTTCTTATAAAGCCACATGGATATAAGCTGCATTATATATCTCCTCCGTCTCTCATTCAAGCTACAGCATATGTATTGCATTTTCAGTATTAACTTTTCTGCTAGTACCAGTTAAATGACCAACTGTTCTGCAGTAGTTCTTTTTGTCCATTCCTAATAATAATTTTTATTTATCACCTTAACATTCGGATAAAATTAATTCTAGGTAGATCTTAGCAACTTACCAGATCTTCTCTAGCTATTACCAAGCCTTTCTAAAATAACACTGCCCCTGTTTTGACAAGCCTGGGATATTTATAAATTAATTTCAGCCTGATTTGATTTGTGGATAAGCATTTAATTACAAAATAAATCCTCATTAATAGCTTATTGATGAACATGAGAAACCGGTTATTTCCTATTCTTGGCTTCAAAGCACAACAACAACTTAAAAAACCCATGAGGACTTAAAACAAAAGAATGCCTGTCAACTATAGTTCAGTGTGGGTGTCTTTTTATCCATGCAACATGTTATTTGTTTGTGGAAACAGATGGTCAGAGTGTTTGCATCATCCTCATCATGAAAGAGAAATCTGAAATACAAGGCAAGTGTTGCTCTGGCATCTGGGTGAAGTGTTGTCAACTGCACATTGTGCTTCTTCCCAGCTTCACACATGGACAGCAGGATTCCCGATTTCAATAGCTGCCCAAATGAATAGTGTAAGCCTTTCTGCCAGTGGTGCTCTTTGAACATTGTATAGCAATCGCCAGATCTCATCAGTACACTTGGTTAAATTCTGCCCTGGAATGTGTGCCTGTGGCAGATAGTGAAATCTGGAATCAAAGTGTTGTGATATGGTTGCCTTTATTGAATATGCAAAAATAAGTAGAGTTTGCTCTCCACACACCAGGCTGATTCCATCCTGAGCCTGGCAGCATCTCACACTGAGCCTGTGTAATATATTTCCAGTATCCTTGGCCCCTTGTAGCAGCACAACATGGAGACACGAGCAGGTGTGAAACATCTGCTTCTCTCTTCAGGTGAGGAAATAAGTGATGTGGAAATCCATTAACCTTCCACATTTTATCAGTGACATTACATAAATGCTGGAAAGGAGGGATTCAAAGGAAGAACCTAATATGGGAATAAGGTTGTAAATTAAAAAGACACTCAATTGGCTTGTTTTGGATGGATATAAAAAGCACAAGACTTGACAATGCCTTCATTGGTTAGAATCTTTGGTGTGGGGGATGGTACTACTTTGGTCAAATTTCTAGTTCTTAAGACATCAAAGACATGTGGATTCTATCTCAAAAATAAATCTTTTTTTATTAGCAGCCACCAGTACCTGAGTAACTGGATGTTAGATGCATTAATAAAGACTAAGTCTGGGTACTTCGATTAGATGCCTAATTGATACTATTATTTTCATCTAAATGAACATTTGGAGTTAAGGACTAACAGTTTTAAGAAGTGTATGATTAATGATTATTTTCCGGCACCCGAGGTTGTATTTTTGACTCAGCTTGTGGTTAATTTCAGAGTTGCTGGATTATCTAGTGTACTTACAATAATTTTAACTACAATACTTTAATCACACTTGAAATTTTATTACATCTTTGTAGATTGTCAAACAACATGGAGGAAGTTGACAACATTACAGCAGTGCACATAAAATGGAATCTGAAAGAGTGTTTTAAAATGGCATTCACAAGAACAGAAAAATGACACACTTTATATTAAAAACATGTAATCTGTAAAAAAATCCAGAGAAGGACTCAAAAGGGATGAGAATTCTGGAAACCATCTCATATGAGAAATGGTTTGAGGAACTTAGGCTCTTTTAGTAAAGTATTTAAGATTAACTAGTGACATAATAGTTACTTCAAATTCATAGAAATGCTGCTACATAGAAAAGAAAATAGATTTATTTCATGTGGTCTAGAAGGCAGAAGAAGGACTTACCAATGAATTAACAAAACAAACATGCAAAACCCTCAAACATTCTAGCAACTTGTTTAACCACAAAATGCACTGCTTTGTGAGGTAGTGAATGCTCTGTTGGCTGGTGGTACTCAGGAGCCTCCAGCCAATCTAAGCCTGTGCCAAGGGAGCCTGTGCTGAGGGAGGACAGGATCTTTGCATAGGGTCAAAGCTTAGGTGTCCTCTAGGCAGCCTTAAAGTCCTATAATGTCCTGAAGAGATCTTTGTATTGAGAAAGATTTTTGACTTTAGGATACATCATCACAAGTAAAGAAATGTGCAAATCACCAAATGAAAAAGAACGTGGATCCATCTAAGGTCGTTTTGTTACTGTGTCAGGATGGAGGAATCCAGTGCTCTCTCAATGTCATGCTAGGTTTCAGGGACTTTTTTAAAACTGAGATTAATTCATTTAGAAAATACATTTTATATATAGCTATTAAGGAATATGATGAGTTACCAGTGCTGGGTACCGAACAGAGACCTGTAATCCCTACATAACTAATTCTCTAGGTGACTCCGGATAAGTCTCTTTTTTATAACGGTTTCCTCATCCATAAAATGAAAAAATACTTTTGTACTAGGGATTTCTGTGAGGATTAGATAAAGACTCCATTTGAGAAAAATGCAATATAAACACAAAGTGTTCCATGAGCCAGACTGGAATAAATTGCTAAAAACAAAAACAAAAACAAAAAAGGTATATTAACTCTTTCAGGTCTTCATAGCACTGATGTATGCGGGGCATGATGCAAGACCTTCCATTTACTTAACAGAGCCCAGGAACCAGAAAATCGTAATGCAGTTTTCCATAAGTCAGCTATATTCTTTGGCAGAAAGAAGCCTAAAAGCACAGAGTTTAATTGAATTATGCAAATATATTTAAATCCTGCAAACTACAACATAAAAGGCATTTTAAAGGAAAAAAATCCATCCTATCCACATTGGTTAGGGTCTCTTAAGTTTTTAGCCTATAAAACATGTAATGACAGTAATTTTATCAGTCAGAACCTGTTCTCTGTTCAATATTTAAAACGGTAGGTTTTCTAGGCCAAACTGCGCTCTTTTCAGCGAGGGAACTTTCAGCTGTATTACATGCAGGAATGGTTACCCATCACGCACATGCTGGGCACCTAATCTCAAGAGGGTGGCCTGTCCACAGCTGGCTGGCAACCTCGATGGTGGTCTGAAGGGCTCTGCTGAATGGGAAAAATGGTTGTTATCTAAGTCAGTCAGACTACTCCCTTTGGAATTTGGACTGGAAAATGAGTAAATGGAAATGAGAGCAGTCCAGAGTAGATATGCAGAGAAAACAGCGGTCACGAGAAATGAAGCCATATTCACTGAGGGAAAAGGAGAAAATGTAATTAGCTCCTAGGCTGCCTCAGTCTGAAAGCCTCCCTTGAATGGTTTTTCAGCTCTAGTTATCCATAAGTTTTCTTACAATGAGCCCCTGCCACTGAAGGTGTCCTGATTATGTCTCTGCCTCTTGCCAAACCAGCAGTTAGGAATTTTCTTTATCATCTCAGACTAGAAAGCATGTAATATTTATCTTTTTTCTAGACTAAATTTTCAGAAATGTCATACCAACTTTATTCATTTCTCAATTCTTTTGTTTATCATCCTATCAGGTATCGTTTTAAAAGAATACTTCTGATTGTTTGCTACACAAGACTATTTCTATTTGGATGAAGGAAATAAATATGCTGGAGTCTTGTTTTTTAATTTCAGTTTTTATTTTAGATTCAGGGGATGCATGTGTGGGTTTGTTACATGGGTATACTGCATGATGCTGAGGTTTGGGATGTGAATGGTCCTTTCACACAGATAGTGAGCAGAGTACCCAACAGTTAACTTTAATTTTTTGGTTATTATTTTATTTTTTATATCTCCTCTAAGGTGAAATAGTTTTTCAACTCTTTCCCCCCCCCTCCTCCCTCCAGTAACCTGCAGAGTTGATTGTGCCCATCTTTATGTCCATGAGTACTCAGTGTTTAGCTCCCACTTATAAGTGAGAACATGTGGTGTTTGGCTTTCTGTTTTTGCATCAATTTGCTTAGGATAATGGCCTCCATCTTCATCCATATTGCTGCAAAGGATATGATTTCATTCTTTTTTATGGCTGTGTGGTATTCCATGGTATATATGTGCCAGCTTTTCTTTATCCAATTCACTGTTGATGGGCACTTAGGTTGATCTCATGTCTTTGCTATTGTGAATAGTACGGTGATGAACATACAAGAGTGCATGTGTCTTTTGAGTAGAACAATTTATTTTCTTTTGGATATATACCCAGTAATGGGATTGCTGGTGCAGAATGGTAGTTCTGTTTTAAGTTCTTTGAGAAATCTGCTTAAATAGTTTTGATAAAAAGTTGTATACATTTTTCAGTAGGGTGTCTCTATTCCCACCTTATCCTTTGGCTGGTGAATGGGACTGAAAGTTACAGGGAGTGCACTATAGAACTAAAATTAACCATAGTAGTACTTCTTATGCATGTCAATCAAACTGGTTGGTCTTATACAGCAAAGTCTTTACTGCTTTTTGTAAACTAAATTTCAGTAGATGGCCTAGTTATTTTTCTATTCCACATAGAACACATTAAATTGTATACGATAATTGTTACTACCAAGGACTGAAGAGTGGTTTCCTATTTAAACATCCACTACCTTTTCTAAAAAACTGGACTTTATTTTATATTTTTGTTTATTTATGGTTTAAGAGACAGGGTTTCTTTCAGTCACTCAGGCTGGAATGCAGTGGCATGACTATAGCTCACTGTAACCGCAAACTCCTGGGCTCAAGTAATCCTCCCACCTCATTCTCCTGAGTAGCTGGGACTACAGGCATGTGCTACTATGCCCAGCTAGTTAACACAATTTTAGGGGATAGAGGTCAGGTCTCTCTATGTTGCCCAGGCTGGTCTCAAGAAATCCTCCTGTCTTGGGCTTCCAAAGCACTGGGATTATAGGCATGAGCCACCATGACCGGCCAGTTTTATTATTATTTTTAGAGCAGTTTTAGCTCCAGAGCAGTTTTTAGCTTTAGATTGCTGCCCAAAGTAAGAGTTGGCTGAGATGCAGTCTAGATCAGTTTGGAGAGATGATAGGGACCTGGGCAAGGCTGGGGACACCTCTGTAGATTCAGAATTGTGCTAGACTTGGAACTCAGGGGTCTTGGCTGTGGAAAGTTATTTGGCAAGCAGTTCCAGGGAGGCCACCCTACTTGTAATCTGTTTACAAAACAAAGACTGAGATGGAGATTATGAGTGAAGAGGAATGGAAAAGTAAGAGGATCACTAAAAGCATTGCCAGATTCAGAATTTTGTCTAGGGATTTCACTGTTCACAAATGCAGACAACATTACATATCTACCATGTGGTTGGTTAGAGGTCACAGAATGGTCTTGTGGACTAAATTTCATAAGAATTCAGTTATGTGTTCCCAGTAATTTAAGAAAGGGAATATTTAAACATCAAAAAATCAACACTTAAAAATTGAGATCTTTCAAATTAACATTTGTGTTTGTAGTTTGTCTTGACAAGGTGAAACACCTGGGAGAGCTTGACCTGCATCCCCATGTGACAGTGACTAGCAGAGCTGAGTAGCCTCTGACCTCTTCAGACAGGGCATGAATGCTCCTCATTTATGCTATCTGGCTTCTATCAGGGTTGGGATTTACTGACCTCCGTGCTAAATGCTTTACATATATTAACTAATATAATTCTCACCCACAACCCAACACTGATAACAGTGTTGTCCTTATTTTATACATGAGCAAAATGACACTCAAAGATGTTAAATGCCTCAACTAAAGAGCTAGAAAGTAGCAGAGTTATGATTTGAATTCGGGGATGTCAAATTCTCAAATGCTCTTTTTTTTTGTATAGTATACTGCCTTTACTATGAATTCACATGATTGTAGGAAAACTCAATTTCATTTTAAACATGGTTGCTTTTTTTTTTTTTGAGACGGAGCCTCACTTTGTCACCCAGGCTGAAATGCAGTGGCACAATCTCGGCTCACTGCAAGCTCTGCCTCCTGGGTTCATGCCATTCTCCTGCCTCAGCCTCCCGAGTAGCTGGGACTACAGGTGCCCACCACCACGCCCGGCTAATTTTTTGTATTTTTTGTATTTTTAATAACACGGGGTTTCACCGTGTTAGCCAGGAGAAAAATGGTTGCATTTTATATTTCAAGTTGGAATTATCTTAAAACAGTATGTATTATAGTTTTCCATTGCTGCTGTAATCAATCACCATAAAATTAATGGTTTAAAACAACACAGTCAGTTGTCTTACGGTTCTGAAAGTCAGAAGTCTAAAACATGTCTGAAAGGCTGTGTTCCTCCTGGAAGCTTCAGGAGACAATCCTTTCCTTGTCTTTTCCAGCTTCTAAAGGTCATAGCATTCCTTGGGTCCTGGTCCCTTCCTCCACCTCCAGAGAGCATCAATCCACCTCTGCTTTCATTGTCCCATCTCCTGCCTTTGACTCTCCTGCTTCAACTCTTATAAGGAGCCCTTGATTACACTGGGGTTAGCTGAATAATCTGGGATAATCTTCCTATTGCAAGATCCTTAGTAACATTAGCAATTTTCTTCAATGTAAGCTAACAAATCCATAGATTTTAGAGATGATGGTGTAGACGACTTTGGATAGCCATTAATTGGCTTACCACACCATACTAGCAATGGGAACTCAACTTTGACCCATTTCTACACAAATAATATATCACTTAAAAGTACCAAAAACCACTAGGTAAATTACTTACATATCCTCTACTGGGACCGAGACATTTATTTAAAGAAGCATTTAATGTAATATAAGTGAAGTAGATGCCTAAGGAAGATGATTATAATCAAAAGATGACCTTAGCAAGTTATCTTTATTTGAATCCAAAATATGTTGCATTCTTCATTTCCATGGCAGATATAAATTAAACCATGCTCTGCAGAAGATAAGAGTTCTATAATCAGAAATCAACATCTGCAGATTTTATGACATTGCACCTGCATGTTTTGAAGTGAACACAAAAATACCAAGCACATATCAGAGGCTATCTTTAAACACTAATAATTTTGCTTTTTCAAGACAAAATATCTTAAATATAACTGTTATTCCTATTAAAGTCTTTGGAGACGTGCTAAGTCTGCAGATTTAAATGAAACTACTTTTTCCTTCTACTCAAATAGCTCCTCTGTTAAATGAAACTTCCACAAAAGAGTTTTTATTACCAGCTATGAAAAATTTAAGCTTACAAATACACTTTGAAAAAAGTACAACAAAGATAAGAATAAACTTGTCTTTTCAAAGGTGTAATCTTTGGTTTTATGCCAATTAAGGTTGTATTTTTCTGTGCAAAGAACTGTAGATTTAAACCATTATTATTACAAAGTAACTCAGAAAAAAAGAATTGTAGTTTGAATTATCAGAATGTTTTTCTCTTCCTTGGTACTTCCATTTCTTAATCACATTTTGGAGTATGCCTTCAAGATTGTTGTATAATCTACAAGAGTCTTCTCCTTTTAAACAAATTTGAAGATTCAATAATCGTCTTCAATTACTGATAAAAGAAGGCAAGATTACATTTTTTACAATATCCTCTTGGTTTATGATTCTTACTATTTGTGGAAGTTTTATGTATGTGAGTTTGGGTCAGACAGAGTTTTAGGCTTATTAAGTGATTTCCTCTTTCAATGACACATTATCCTAAATATTTTAAATCAGATAATCTAGCAGTTGAACAGTCTAGCTTTAGTCATCAGCTAGGAAGTATGATTATATTGCTTTCATGTTGAAAAATGTATTGTAGAACATTTATTTGTTTCCCCCTCTTTCCTCGGATAAGTCAATGCTGATTTTCTATTTGGAAGATACTGTTTTCTTATCTTTGTGGCAGAGATAAAAGTACAGAAGAAAGATAGTGGCAAAAACACCTGGTCTGTGCAAGAACATGTATTCCCTGCATTCTAATCTGCATAGTGAAAACATAGAGTTGTTTTTCAAAATAAGTAAATAAAGTCAAGAAAACTAAAGTGAATTTTCTTCCCCTTTTTTTAAAAAAATTATTACTATAAGGTAGAGAGTAGGCTGTAACAAGTATAAATATAAATTAATTTAAGAAAAAAAACAATATCTTTATAATATCCTCCCAAGTGGACACATATTCATCTCCAGTTATGTAAGTTTATTCTGCATATCTCTGTAAAATTCAGTTATTTTCTTCATATAGGTTCTTTCCTTTTCTCCTAAATAGAAACAAGTAAGTATGGGAGTGGGGCTGTTTATTTAGAGCAGTCCTTTTTTTTTTTTTATTTTTCTTTATTACACAACAGGTTTAATGTAGCATTTCCAAATTAAAGTAAGATGGTACTGGAATTTTGTATTATTTAAAAATTGAAAATGTAACAAATCCTTTTAGGTTCAGGAGTACATGTGCAGGTTTATTTTTTATTTATTTATTTATTTAATTTATTTATTTTTTTGAGATGGAGTCTCGCTCTGTCACCCAGGCTGGAGAGCAGTGGCACCATCTCGGCTCACTGCAAGCTCCGCCTCACGGGTTCCCACCATTCTTCTGCCTCAGCCTCCTGAGTAGCTGGGACTACAGGTGCCCGCCATCACACCCAGCTAATTTTTGTATTTTCAGTGGAGACGGGGTTTTACTGCGTTAGCCAGGATGGTCTCGATCTCCTGACCTCTTGATCCGCCCACCTCGGCCTCCCAAAGTGCTGGGATTACAGGCGTGAGCCACCGCGCCCGGCCCATGTGCAGGTTTATTACATGGGTAAATCTTGTGTCATGGGGGTTTGGTATACAGATTATTTCATCATCCAGGGAATAAGCATGATACCGTATAGGTAGTTTTTCCATCCTCACCCTCCTCCAATCCTCCACCTTCAAGTAGATCCTGGTGTCTGCCGTTCCCATCTTTACATGTGTACTCAATGTTTAGCTCCCAAAAGTGAAAACATGAGGTATTTAGTTTTCTATTCCTGTGTTAGTTTGCTTAGGATAGTGGCCTCAGTACTTTGATTGTGGGGATATTCCTTGACAGCGATTTGTGTATTTGAAACATTTCTTGTGATTTGTTTTTAAATTTATAATCTTGCTTGTAATTTTTGTGTATTTCTTATTTTTGTTCCTTAAAGATGAGACATTTGGGCTAGTAAAAGCTCAATTGTGCTTCAGTTCAAATATTTTTTTTAGTACAAATAGGAAGTCATTAACAATCATCATACACAGACTTTGTTGAACAGATGAAAAGCAAAACATTTGTGCTAGTTTTATGGCAAAAATTTTATTTTTATTATTTAACAAAATATATTCTGTTCTAGCGATTTCCCTTTCATTTTGTATTTTTTTGTATTTTTTGGTTAGGGGGTAGTGTTCCTGCTGGAAGTAGGAGAGAAGTAGGAGAGGTCTAGAGAGGGGGGCTGGGAATAGATCACATTAAGTTCTACAAAGTCAGGTGGAGGAATTTAGATTTTGTCTTGCAGGCAATATGCAAACCCTTAAGCTTCTTGAGCAAAAGTTGAGATCAAAGTGGTGGTTAATGGAAAATAATCTGCTAACAGTGTTTGGGCTGGGTAACAAGGGAGAGATGGGTGAAATAGAGTTCTAAACAAAAGTAGCCACTTAGCCTGGGGTAGTGCATACATGACCTACTAATAAGGGCCCCAGCCAAGATGGTATTGCTGAGATTGGAAAGAAAGGAAGTGGGCCAGGCACGGTGGCTCATGCCTGTAATCCCAGCACTTTGGGAGGCCAAGGCGGGAGGATCACGAGGTCAGGAGATCGGGACCATCCTGGCTAACGTGGTGAAACCCATCTCTACTAAAAAAAAAAAAAAAAATTAGCCGGGCGTGGTGGCATGCACCTGTAGTCCCAGCTACTCGGGAGGCTGAGGCAGGAGAATGGCCTGAACCCAGGAGGCGGAGCTTGCAGTGAGCTGAGATTGCACCACTGCACTCCAGCCTGGGCGACAGAGTGAGACCCCATCTCAAAAAAAAAAAAAAAAAAAAAAAAAAAAAAAAAAAAAAAAAAAAAAAAGGAAGTGTGTTTCAGGGTCCTTATGAAAGGAGATTTGGTGACTAATTTTCTTTATAGGACATCCTAGATAAAGGAATAAAACCTGAGTGAGGTTTTGAGCTTAGGAGGCTGAAAGAATGATAGTACCAGGGGTAGAAGTAAATCAGGAGAGGGAGCGTATTTGCAAGAGAACATAAGGAATTTAGTTTTAGACATGTTTTCTTTGTGATGCAGCAGAAAATACCGTCGTGTACATCTAGTGGTGAGATGAAAAATATTGGCAGTCTTAAAAAAGAAATTGACCTGATATGGATTTAGAAACAAGTGTGGTAGCCTTAGAAGTAAATGAGCCTTCTATTGGAGAGAGTTTAGCAGGAGGGAGCAGAGGTGTGAATGCTAAACCTTTAAATGTATTCAATCCACATTCATTTTAATGTCTTTATATTGCTTATCAGTGTCTGAAATTGCATCGTTCACAATGTGCTTACTTATCTGTGATGTGTTTCTTTAGACTACAAGCTCTATGTAACCTCAGACTCTGCTCGTGTTGCTCATCACTGCACCTCCAGCCCAGGGAACAGTGGCTGGCACATGTCAGGCAATGAAAATGCATCTATTGCATGGACAAATGAGTTACTGAATGAGAATATAAAGTTTTTGTAAATATTCAGATCTTCAAATAACTGCAGATAACCCTAGATAATTCACCTAGTCAAGGACAAATATTTCAACAGACAACACATTTCAGATAAATACGTATTTCACTTTTTTTTTTTTTTTTGCAGACTGCATTCTGACCTTGTATGTTGGTGTGTGGCTCTTCAGACATGACTGGAGTCGAGTTGGTTTTGAGAGATTTCTCTTCACCTTTGTTTTGTTCCTTTGAGAAAAAACATAGAGATTGTATGTGATGAATTTACATGAAAATGAAGTTGAATGTAAAATGTAACACCATTTTCCACTCAATTGTTAATTGGATCATTAAAATTGACTGTTTATGATGCACTAAAAATGATTCATGCATTTAAAATGGGCATTCATGGCCTACTATTGAATAATCAACCTCAGCCTCCACAGCTTGTTAGTCACAGGAGCCCTCTGGTTTTTTCAGGGTGGATTTTGTGTTTCTCTTGCTCACAGTTTTTCAATTCTGGTCTTTACTTGCCACAGGCCTAGCATTGGTCTAGGTCTTTTATGGCAGAACTTAAAATAGTGGAGAGAAGGCAGTTTGGTCCCATTCACACAAAACTCCCTTTCTTCTCTCCATGATTTCATGTGCTTCTACCTCATCATTTGTCTGATCATCTAAGCTTTCCTTTGAAATGTCGTCATGTCGCACCGGACATGGCTAGTGTGTGCCTCAGGATGTTCCTACCGGGGCAGAGTGAAACAAGATATGAGGTTAGATCATAAAGATTGACTCCTAAGCTATGCACAGTCTAGAAGGGGAAACAAACACACAAAAATGTTAAGTGCAAGAAAATGCAGGTGACGAATCAATGTCTGTAGAGGATAAGGATAGGGCATAAACAGGAAGTGGTCAATTCTATTGGAGTAGAAAGGAAAGAAAGGAAGCTATTCCAAAGATAGTGACTCTTGACTTTATAAAGATAAGATTTTTGTTTTCCACATGGAGAGGTCTTAGAAAACATTCCAGGCAGATGATGCAGGTTTAGCAAAAGCCAAAGGCGTGACTGTACATAGGTGGGGGGAGAGACTACAGTGGGAGCAGTTGGATGGGACAAAGGGTGAGTAGATGAGGCTTAAGAGTAGGCAGGGACCAGAAGGACACTGAGAGTCTTGTGTGCCTGCTATGGAGTTCTGACATTATTTATAAGCCGTGTATGTCACAGAAGCATTTTAAACTAAAAAATGAATTAATTGGCTGATTTTCGCTTAAGCCTCACAATAACTGTATATGTTAATATGGTATAATAATAGCGAGGCAGCTATTATTAAATATTATTATGTTATTGAGTATGAAATTGATTGAGTGGCCAGTTTATATGAACCTAGCTAGAAAGGTATAAGTCCAGAACAATTTATAAACGGTGAAGAAGCCTTCTGACTTTAATCAAGTCCTTTTGCATCATTATGATGTTATTCATAAACATTTCCATCATAGTCTTTATGTGTGTACAAATGTAGATTTATGTGAACAGTGTCTTCTTCTGGGGTAAGAGAGAGTTTGGGTTAGACTGATTTGCAGTTCTTGAATTACTGTTTATTGATAGGTGGGAATTACCCATGACATTTTGGTTTGTAAATTCGCTCTTTAAATGACTCCTTAAAAAAATATACATTGATATATTTATTCCTAGATATTTTCTTAGAAGACTCTAATCATTTATTCATAGTTCAGAGGTTTATTGTTTAAATGCCATTTTGAAAGGTCAAATTCCATGAAAGAAAACAGGATTTTAACTTTCTGTCATTTTTAACATTTAGCATATTTGAAATCGGAGATAAATTATTTTTTCCCATACCCACATGTTCTTGGAAAGAACAGATGCAAATAATTCCCCAGACATGACTTTTAAGATAAAAGGTGGCCAAGCGCCATGGCTCACGCGTGTAATCCCAACACTTTGCGAGTCCAAGGTGGGCAGAATTCCTGATGTCAAGAGTTTGAGACCAACCTGGCCGACATGGTGAAACCCCATCTCTACTAAAAATACAAAAAATGAGCTGGGTGTGGTGGTATGCGCCTGTAATCCCAGCCTTGGGAGGCTGAGGGAGGAGAATCATTTTAACCCAGGACACAGAGGTTGCAGTGAGTCAAGATCGCACCACTGCACTCCAGCCTGGTCAACAGAATGAGACTCTGTCTCAAAAAAAAAAAAAAAAAAAAAAAAAATCTAATGTGATGCCAGTAGACTTCATGATTAATATCCACAAATTATGGCTGTTGGAATAGTGTGGGATATACCCAATGGGTGCTCTACCTCTGCCTAATCTAAGTACTTCTCCAGTATTCCTGTTTTGAAAGGAAGGAGAACTCTTTCAGAAGTTTCTGTTTTTTTTTCCCCTTCTCTCTAACATCCCTTTATCATGCAAGCAAAGTATCTTAAAGGTTGACTCAACTAATATCCCTCCTGGTTTGAAGCAGTATAGCCTAGTGATTTAGCTCTCAGGTGCCCAAGTCAGATAGGACTTGGTTCCAATCCAGGCTCTGCCATTTGCTAGCTATGTGTAAGGAGCAAATTGTAATAGGACCTGTGACTGTTGTGAGGATTAAATACAGCAGCGCTAGAAAAGGGCTTAGCACCTTGCTTGACACATAGTAATTGCTGTTAGCTACAATGTTCTCGAAGAGAATAATATATTAGCTATAGCTGCTTTTATATGTTCCTTTGGAAAATAATCACAGTAGGCAAGGGTTAAAGATGAATGTAGTGACTTTCCCAGAGCAAAACACAGCAAGACTAGCTGAAGGGAAGTACCAGCTCAATGTTTGTGACATTATACAAGTTCTTCAACATATAAATAACTTTTAGTATGACATAAGAATTTATTTTGACATAAGAATTAGAAAGAAGTCAAGGGCACTCTCACGAAGCAATCCTAACACAATCCTCCTAATCTCCTCTCTACTGCAAAGCAGTCAACATTAATCAGAAAAGGAAGGCGGGGTTTCCACTGCCAATATTAAATAATCTCAGTGTTGTCTATCCTCTGGGCTCATTTAAACCCGAACCATTGGACCATGCTCCCCTAGTCCCTGAGGAGCACTCCTGCTTGTACTTGACATCTCTCATCCAGCCCTTTCAGACAGGAAAATACTGCTCTAAAAATCTTCTGTAGCTCTTTTAGATAATTCTAGTGAGTAATTCATGAAAATTATTCTCTAGATAGTTCTAAGCAAATATTGCTCTTGTAATGATCACTTTGGACTTAAACCTGTCACAGAAACACAAATTCTTATTAATAATGACCACTTGCAGAGTACCTACCATGTGCTTTATATATTACTGTCTCTAGTTCTCACAACAAAGCAGAAATTATCATATAGATTTTGCAGATAAATATATTTAGAACTTGTGAAAAGACTTGTTTAAAGTCAAGTTCCTCCACCTTGGCAGTATTAAAATTGTGTAGTGTATAATTCTAAGTTGTGGAGGGCTGTCCTGTACATGATAGGATGTTTAGCAGCATCTGCAGACTTTACCCACTAGATGCCAGTAACATCCCCATCCCAGAGCTATGACAACTGAAAGTGTCCCCAGATTTGTCAAATGTCTTTTGAGTGGTAAAATCGTTTTCAACTGAGAGCCAGTAGATTTCCTGTTGCTCTAGAGAATTTATTGTTAACGTGTGGTTTATGAAGACCAGGATACTTGATGTTCTTTGTTGAAACTCAATCAAGTAACCAATTTAATATTTGAGAAGTGATTTCATTTTGGATGATGGTAGAAGTGAAAATCAGCAATAAGAAGCCTCACTTGGCTTTTTCAAATCCTAGTATAGTCTCCTAAACATTTATTATTCTTTTTATGAACAAATACATACAGAATATATAAATTAATGAAGACAAGCCCGACACAGTACATCTACCAGATGGTGCCAGGTAAAACTTCTAAGCAATCATATATCGTAGCAGTGATTAAATGCTATTACTAGATAAGAAATGATGAAAATCAAGGCTCACATAGGAATGTAGAGAACATACCTGTGCTGTGGTTTGCTGAGACTGATTACTTGGATGAGAGTCTTGTTCATTCTGATGAGAACTTTGTTCATTCTCATTGTTCTCTCCTATAGGCTTTACCTTGTTGACTTTTGTCAGCGATTTAAACATCTTCTCTGAGGTAGTTCTGAAAACCCTCTGTATTTATGACTGTGCCTTAAGGTAGAGAAATGTACTTTGTTTTCCTTTTCTTTTTCTTTAGTAGACAAGCCAATTAGTTGTTTAATCAGGATTTTGTTCTGGTTAATTCCTACAGGCAACTCCTTAGCTAGTCAGGGCTTTGGCTTAAAAGCAGCAAATTACTTCTGCTTGGGTGATTTGCACTGTGTTTATGAACTTTAGAGAGTCAAAATGATCTTGTGAATAATTTAGAAGTAGAGGATTAAACACAGCTTCATAGCTGATTTGAATGATTTAACTGTGATCACACAACACATTGGTTTCTTTCTTTTTTTTCCTTCTAATTACCCACTTACCTATCTTTGTCTATCTAACTTTATGCAAAGTAATATGGAAATGATTAAAAAAAACATCCACGAGGGCTTATGATATGAAGCAAATCATTCACTCCTCAAAATCTCCTTCTCTGGTCCTTCAATGTTAGGTCACTATTTTTAAGTTCTCTTTCTCTGTTCTTCTGGTGGTTGATTTCCACATGGCTAAACAAACAATCAAAAAATCTGCTTATTCTACTCTCCCTCTGTGTGTGTGTGTGTGTGTAAATTTGACCCCAAACTTGTGTGAGATATAGGTACAAGACTAAGAATTGTTAAAGAGAACTTTTCTTCCCTTCTACCCAGAGCCCAGATAAACTTTGTTGATGTTCTATGCTGTTGGATGAGATTTTTAGTGCACCAAAGATGCACGTTTTTTTAAAAAGGGGTTCTGTTTTTGGCTTTGTTTTTAATGAAAGCACTTATCTTCTGCAGTTTCAAATTAAAACCAAAGCCTTTATGCAACAAAGCACATACCCACACCCAGGGCAGCCTAAGTCAACCCATCAAATACTTCTTGCCCTCTGTATTTTTGCAATCTGGAAATTTCCTTGAGATGCTAGGTATGTATTTTAAGATACATTTATTACAGTTAATACAGAAAAAAACCTTTACGTATTTATGAAGAAAGTATTTATGTATTTATGAAGAAAGCATTTTAATTTAGATTTCATATTACCAAAATTGTAGTTCCCTTATGGATTTTTAAAATAAATTAGAAGTTTTAATTTTGGATTTAACCATTTTATCAAAAATAAACTTACTTAATAAATAACATAATTGAATACATCATTTGACTTATATGGCCTGGAAACACAAAGCTATTTATTTTTGTTAAAAAATGGTGGGGGGTGTTTTTGTTCCATTATTGCTTCAGAAATACTTCTGAATAGATTATCAAATATGTATGGGGCCATTTTAGGAACTTTTCAGATAATCCTGTAATCCTATAATTGATTACATTTTGAACCTCAGATATAAGCATAGAAGCTGAGCCAAAAGAAGGGAAGGTATTAACAGCCAGCCTGTGACTAATTTTTTCCCTTCCTAAGACCCGCAGAGGAAAAAATGACCTCACCAGACTTTCTTATAAATCTCATAGTATTTATCAGTGGAAAGATACCAGGGAGTCCCTATTTATGAAATGTTTTTTTAGCAGGACATTTCTGGTCTGTCTAGATTGCTTGTTGTAAATAAGCCTGGAATTTAGCAGGCTGACTGGAGAATGGAGAGAGAGGTGCCATGTAAGCTCTGTAAGAGAATGTGGAACGAAGATGTCCCCAAACCAAACTGCCTTCCTTTTGTGAGAAATGTTTTTGCAGAAAATTCTCAAAAATTACTTGTAAATGCAAAACCAAAATGTGCCGACTACAGGAGAAAATGGTCTGTTTTGGATGCTGTGTCTGACGATTTGGGGTTTTTCCCAAAGTGAATGTTTTGTTTATTCCTGATGGTGGCTTGTATTAACAAAGTTTGGTACTAGGTAAGATCTGCGGTTCTGGGTAGTCTCTTTTGACAATTTAACCCTTTAGGTTTATCACAGGTCAGAATAAATGGGATAGAGATATTTTTAAATAATTCAAGCACCTTTAAAATGATTTAAAATGCCTCCAACAATCTGATTTTTGACAATAGAGTGGCATTAACATGGGCATTAAAATTGTAAATGACTACTTTCATTTTGTCTAGATCAGAGGACTTAAAGTTTGGAAAATGGATAACTAGAAAGAATTCTGGACTGAAGGGCATGCATTTTGTATCATTCTTTTTCACTTTAGTAACTCTGTGGACTAAGGTAAATCTCTTGCCTTAACCTGGAAATAACTAGGTTGGGAAAAAATGATGTTTGTTTTCTTCTGATTTTAAAATCTGTGATTTGTGGTCTTCCACAGAAGAGCGCTTCTAATCAGCAAGAAGACAAGGGAAGAAGGAGAGTTACTTATTCTGGGTGAAATGGCTTATTAGAATTTCACCAATAACAATTTATTTTTTTTTGTACCAAGTTGCCATATTGGTGAGGTAGTGTATGTCCAGCCATGTCCAGGTCTGTTTTCTCTGTTGGAGCATAAGCTCCTGCAGGCAGACACTACGCTTTGGCCACCTTCAGATTCCTGTGCCCAGTTCAGTGCTTGACATAGTCTAGGTACTCCGTGAAAGTTTGTTGAAAAAATAACAAGAAGAAGATGGAATAGACCATCTCTTAGTTCTGGATTAATGGTAAAGAGATTCTCTGTGGTAGATGCAGTAGGTAAGAAGAAGGGGAAAAAATCTTTCTGGAAGAATGCAAATGTTATAGCCTCATTGTTTTTTATTAGTAGTCATTGCAGGCTGAGGTTGGGATAGGCTAAGAGAAGCGTGCATAAAATAATGGTATATTTTACAACGAATGGTGTCTTAGATACCATAGATGGTATACAAATGGCACATAGGAATATAACATATAAAATATAAGTCAGATGGTAATAAAGCCATGCTAAGACAAGAAGATTATTATCATTAGCAAACAGTTCCATATTCTTATTGTGACTAGTAATTTTATTTTCAGCAGAGCATTAGCCATCATATAGACATTGTTTTAATGTTATGGATTTTTAAGTTTTATGTTAAAATTTCAAATAAGTTTTAGCTTTATGGTTCTATAAAATTATAAGCAAATGAAGATTATATCTAGTTTCAGGTTTGAACATATTTAAGTATTATTCTTATGAATTATTCAGATAGGATCTGTAATAAAGTTTTCACTTAATAGGAGTCAGTTTTGGGAAATGCGATCTTTCTTTGAGGGAATCTTTAATGGTGGAATTTCAGACATTCCCACTGTGGGTAATTTTGAAGGAGGAGGACTTTCTTCTGGTAATTCTCAAATCACAGTCTCCTCTGCTTCTGGATGGGTTCACGGGTTGAAGACTTGTTTTTATCTGGCAAATTGCTGGAAACAAATTAAGGTTATAAAACCAACAAAGGTTATATTTTCCCCTATGCCTACTAGAAAGAAACATTGAGGCAATTTTCCAAGATCTTTCCGAATTAAGTTCTAACAGTCTGAATATTATTTCAATAAGGGAAGAGCAACCACTGAGTATAAGGGGAATAGCTGGTTTACAGTAGATAACCTAAAACAGTAATTGAAGGGAAGCTCCCAGAAGTCTTCTCCCATCTCAGGTTCAGGGCTGTGTATTTTTAGGAGAAGATAATCACCTGGTAAGAAACCTGAACACTGACCAAGTCCTGAAAAATTAACTACACTGAATATACTTAATAAGGCAGGAAAACAGGTGAATAAATTATGAGCTTTTTTAAAAAAAATTATAAGACTTTAGAGAAGAAAGTTACTAGCAATGTCTGGTTACCTGTGAACAAGGTTTAGGTGCTCATCTGCAAAATGGAAGCTAGAATAACAAGCTAGATTACACAAGCCAATGAATAAGATGACAGACAAAAATTACCTGCTATAAGTTAAATTCTCAACAAATATTTGCCAATTAATTGAATAAAACAAATTGTGTTTTTGGAAGCACTAAAACTTAAAATACTTTGTATATTAAAGCATGTAATTTTATTGGGCGGTGAACATTTGGGTTCTTAGTGTGTGTTAGGTGCTTGGCTAGCTGCTGTGGGATATACAGAGATGACCAAAATATGGCATCTGCCTGCACACACTCACCTTTTGAGACTGAAAGATGGAAGGTTTATAGACAATCGCAGGACAACTTCCATAATGGCAGTGTGTGAGCCATGCTACCTATTCAGAGAAGAGCAGGTGACCAAGTCTACCTTTGTGTGAATGGACTGTAAAATGGAGAGTAGCTCCGCGGAGCAGCTAATGCTCACGACAGGTTTCAAAAGATGAGAGCTATTCCGGGCAGATGTTGAAAGGTCCAGACATTAGAAACAACATCCAGTGAATTAAGGTATTATAATAGTTAGCAGTTTATGTGGCCAGCACAGTGCGCTTAATATAATAGATACATAACAAAGACTTGTTAAACTACTGTTGAATATTAACAATAAACACGAAACATATACAATTTTCTTTATATATACGATGTAGACCACATCAGTTTCAAAAGAGACTGATAGCACTGGTTTTATGTTCTTTTAATTATTGTAGGATTAGCAAAACATTAACTTTGCATTCAAAAAATAAATATTCAAAGAACATTTCTGAATATATTTATTTTTCTTGAGTTGATGACATTAACTAATGATCTTATGAAGTGGAATTATAGCAACTGATACTTAGAGGAAGTTTTCCCTCATAAAATATGTATGGCATTATTTAGAAATATTTGCCAGTGTGATTTTATGTGATGACAAATTTAGAGTATTTAGGATTTTTTTCAGTCATCTGCAGGTGTAATATGACTAGATGATGCAACTTAAAAATTTCTGAAACCAAAGTGATTTTAAATATGGTATTGCAATAGGTAGAAATGTTGTTTCTTTGATTATAATATTTGCATTGCTTTTAACTTATAATTAAAATTCACGAGCAGTGAATGTAACAGATATTAAGGGTAAAAATGCCTTCAGGAAATTGTTAATAACTAGTGGCATCTGTGTCTAATGAATGCTATATTGGTTTAGTCTGTGACTAATAGAATAAATGTTTTGAAAAAAATCCTTATGTTAGTATTTTATAAACAGTAATCAGGCCATGACGAATTTGTTCTGTGAATATGGATGGGGTAACTATGAAGTTTCCTCATTCTTTTACATTTTTTTTTTAAACGAAGTTGATTAGCCTATTTCAGTACTTGGTTCCAATAATGGACTATCATTGCTTATTTATTTATTTTTTATTACTTAGTGAACTAACTGAAAGCACTTCAGCTAATTGAACGTCATGATCTACTGTTATGTAAGGAGATTAATCGTGCCATTTGGAAAGAAGATTGTCTATATACAATTAGCTTTCTAGCTAAGCTGCTTTTAACTGCATTTTTTTTTTCCTGTATTCTAAATTTATCAATGATCTGAATCTAATGTTGTGGGAATTTTTGAGCTATACCAGAATATTCTTTTTTTTTTTTTTTTTTTTTTTTTTTTTTTTTTTTTTTTTTTTGAGACGGAGTCTCGCTGTGTCACCCAGGCTGGAGTGCAGTGGCGCGATCTCGGCTCACTGCAAGCTCCGCCTCCCGGGTTTACGCCATTCTCCTGCCTCAGCCTCCGAGTAGCTGGGACTACAGGCGCCCGCCACCACGCCCGGCTAGTTTTTTTTGTATTTTTAGTAGAGACGGGGTTTCACCATGTTAGCCAGGATGGTCTCGATCTCCTGACCTCGTGATCCACCCGCCTCGGCCTCCCAAAGTGCTGGGATTACAGGGTTGAGCCACCGCGCCCGGCCCAGAATATTCTTAGTTCTAACAAAAAATACATCCATCTGTTATTGAAAGTGGTTGTTGGTTTATGAATAATAGCTGTTGGTTACCTCAGTAATAAAAGCCAATATATGTTTTAAATATGTTAATCCTTGACCCAACACAAAGATGTTATTCCTTTTTGACAATTTGAAATTTCAAATTTACCAATGGTAAAACTTTATTGGTGCCTTAAATTTGAGAGATGAATATAATATTTAGCAATTTAAAGATTTTGAGGGTGATTATTAGTTTTTTATTTAGAAGTCAGAATCTATTTTATCCTTGAGTTTCAGCCTTATGGTTCCTACTGGAAATTTAATTCAGAATGTCTTGTAATCACTTTAAAATCAACCTGTTTAAAAATAAATGTATCTTCCTTACTACCAATCTAGCAGCTTCTTCTGACTTTCTTTTTTGTTCATGACATGATCATTTGTTTAATTCTCTCCCTTACCTTTATTATATGAATTTGGTACTTGTTTCTTTGATTCTTCCTTTACAAAACTTCAGCTCCTTATCCCTTCTTCTTTATACCCATTTTCACCACTGTATTTAAACACCTAGAGAATGCTGCACTATTGTAATAACTTCTGGGTTGACCAGAGGAAGCTTGAGAAATGCATATGGAATCCAGATGGCTAGCCCATATGTGTGGGAAGAGGTAGAAGCCCACCCCTGAGAGGCAATGAGGAATCCAGCAGAGCACTTGTTTGAGCAATGTTGTCCATATTTTTCTGTAATGGGAGGAAGTCACTGGTTTCATTGAGTACAAGTTCTGAAATTGATGTATAAATGTCAGGTTGAACCTACTGATGCACTTGTTAGAAATTTAAAAAAAAATTGCAAGCATACCTCAGAGATACTTCAAGTTCAGTTCCAGACCACCACAATAAAGAAAACATGGCAAAAAAGTGAGTCACATGAATTTTTTAGTCCCAGCGCATATCAAAGTTATGTTTACACTATACTATAGTCTAGTAAGTGTGCAATGGCATTATGTCTAAACAAAACCAATGTACATATCTTAGTTAAAAAATACTTGGTTGACCCCGTCTCTACTAAAAATACAAAAAATTAGCTGGGTATGGTGGCATGCGCCTGCAGTCCCAGCTACTCGGGAGGCTGCGGCAGGAGAATCACTTGAACCTGGGAGGTGGAGGTTGTAGTGAGCAGAGATCGCGCCACCGCACTCTGGGATCGCGCCACTGTACTCCACCCTGGACGACAGAACAAGACTCCATCTCAAAACAAAACAAAACAAAACAAAAAACAAAAAACTGTTGATAAAAAATGGTACCATTCACTGAGCCTTCTGCAAGTCATAATCTTTTTGCTGGTAGAGAGCAGCCTTAATGTTCATGGCTGGGGACTGACCAGGGCAGCTGTTGCTGAAGGTTGGGGGACTGTGGCAATTTCTTAAAATAAGATAGCAATGGAGTTCTAATCAACTGACTCTTCCTTCCACAAAAGATTTTTCTGTAGCATGCAATGCTGTTTGATGGCATTTTACTTCATATTAGAACTTCTTCGAAATTGGAGACAATCCTTTCACACCCTGCTGCTGCTTTCTCAACTCAATTTGTATCATATTCTTAACCCTTTGTTGTCATTTCAACAATATCCACAGCATCTTCACCAGGAGTAGTTTCCATCTCAAGTAACCATTGTTGTTGTTGTTATTATTATTATTATTATTATTATTTTCTCGTCTATAAGAAGCAATTCCTTATCTGTTCAAATGTTATCATGAGATTGCAGCAATTCAGTCACATCTTCAGGATCCACTTCTAATTCTAGTTCTCTTGCTAATTCCACCCATCTGCTGTTATTTCCTGCACTGTCTTGAATTTCTTAGTCATCCGTGAGGGCTGCGACCAACTTCTTTCAAATTCCTATTATGTTGATATTTTGACCTCTCACGTTCTGATTAGCATTCAGAATGGTGAATCCTTTCCAGAAGATTTCCAATTTACTTTGTTTAGATCCATCAGAGGAATCACTATCTATGGCAGCTATAGCCTTATAAATGTATTTCTTAAATAATGAGACTTGAATGTTGAAATTACGCCTTGATCTATGCATGGACTGCAGAATGACTGCTGTGTTAGGAGACATGAAAACAATATTCATCTCCTTGTATAGCTCTGTCAGAGCTCTTAAGCGACCAGGTGCATTGTCAATGAGCAGTAATATTTTGAAAGAGATCTTTTTTTTTTTTTTTCTGATCAGTAGGTCTCAACGTAAGCTTCAAATATTCAGGAAACCATGCTGTAAACAGATGTGCTGACATTCAGGCTTTGTTGTTCCATTTGTAGATCACAGGCATAGTAGATTTAACATCATTCTTAAGGACCCTAGGATTTTTGGAGTGGTGAATGAGCACTGGTCTCAACATAAAGTTACCAGCAGCATAAGCCCTTAACAAGAGAGTCAGCCTGTTCTTTGAAACTTTGAAGCCAGGCATTGATTTCTGCTCTTTATCTATGAAAGTCCTAGATGACATCTTCTTCCAGTAGAAGACTGTTTTGTCATCACTGAAAATCTGTTGTTTAGTGTGGCCAATTTAATCAGTGATCTCAACTAGATCTTCTAGATAACACGACGCAGCTTCTACATCAGCAATTGCAGCTGCACCTTGCATTTTTGTGGTATGGAGATGGCTTTTTTCCCTTAAACCACATGAACCAAGTTCTGTTAGCTTCAAACTTTTCTTCTGTGGCTTCCTCACCTCTCTCAGCCTTCATAGCATTGTGGAGAGTTAGGGCTTTAATCTGTATTAGACTTTGGTTTAAGGGAATACTGTGACTGGTTTGATATATTCAAACCACTGAAACTTTTTTCATATCAGGAGTAAGTCTGTTTTGCTTTCTTATCATTGTGTGTTCATTAGAGTGACACTTTTAATTTCCTTCCATAATTTTTCTTTTGCATTCAGAACTTGGCAAACTGATGCAAGACACCTAGCTTTCCTCCTTTCTTGGCTTTTGATATGCCTTCCTTACAGAGCTTAATCATTTCTAGCTTTTGATTTTAAGTGAGAGACATGTGACTTTGCATTCACTTGAATATGTAGAGGCCATCACAGGGTTATTAATTCACCAATATTGTTGCATCTCAGGGAATAGGGAGGCGCGAGGAAAGGGAGAGAGATGGGAAATGGCAGGTTAGTGGAACAGTCAGAACACACACATTTAACAATTAAGTTCATCATCTTATATGGGCATAGTTTGTGGCAGCCTAAAATAATTAAATTAGTTACATCAAAGATTGCTTATCATGATTACCGTCACAAATATAATAACAATGAAAGTTTGAAATATTGAGAGAATTACCAAAATGTGACACAGAGACACAAAGTTAGCACATACCGTTGGAAAAACAGTGCCCATAGACTTGCTCAACACATCTTCCATTTATACACGATGTCTGTGAAGCACAATAAAATGAAGTATGCCTATCCTTTGAAGTAGTTTAAAATTTATGAGAAAGTTGCAAGAACACTACAATCAGTATCTGCTTCATCAGGATTTTCTAGTTTGATAACATTTTACATTTTACTGTATTTGTGCACTCCCTCTCACTCTCTTTTTATATACCAATTATCATCAATCTTTTCCTGAACCATCTGAGAGCAGGTTGCAAACATGATGTCCCATCACTCTCAAGTATTCCAGTGTGATATAATCATCATTCAACCCCCAAATCAGGAAATCAACATTGATATAACACTACCATGCAATCCACAGACTTTGTTTAGATTTTGCCAACTGTCTCAAAAATGTTCCCTTTTCCTTTCTGATCTAGGATCCAATATAAGATAAGTTCTTCTGTTCCTTGGTATCCACAGGGGACTGGTTCCAGGACCCCTGCAGATACTAAAATCGTGAATGCTCAAGCTTCTTATAAAAAATGCTGTATTACTTGCGTATAACCTGTGTACACTCTTCCACATACTTTAAATCATCTTTTTTTTATTAAATCATCTTTAGATTGCTTATAATACCTGCTACAATGTAAATGCTATGTAAGTAGTTGTTATACTGCATTTAAAAATGTATTATTTTTATTGTTGTATTGTTATTTTTTATTTTTATTTTTTAGGATATTTTCAATCCATGGTTGGTTGAATCTGCAGATACAGAACCCATGGATATAGAAGCATTGTATCGCAAATGAAATGGAATACTGACTCTATTTTATTTGACTGCTACGCCTCTTTAGTGTCTTTCAATCTGGAATGGATCCTCTGTCTTTTCCTGTCTTTCATGACAGTTTTAAAAAGTACCAGCCTCTCTTTCCACAGGATGACATCATCTATTTTATATATTGTGTCAAAGTAATATTTCTAAAAAGATGAATTACATTTTTGAAATAGTCTCAGGTAGGTCCCACACTGGCTTTCTAATACCTACAGTTTAGTTTGGAGGCCAATAAGTTTTAAACATTGCTTCTGTTACTCCTATGACATTTATTATGTATTGCCACATATTATTCTTGTGTTTATTTGTTGATTTATGGATGCATTTATTTAGTATTAAATGATTCAGTAAACATAACAATCAATTATATTGAAGGCCAGACACATTACATATGTTATTTCACTTAATACCTTCTCAGATTTTATTATTACCCTCAATATGCAGATATAAAAATTAAAACTTAAGGGAATTAAGTAATTTGCGCAGTTACACAACGAATAAACAGCAAAGCTGAAACTCTAATGTCAAAGCTCTATTGCTTTTGAAAACCTATCTGTTGAGCATCAGAGATATAAAAATTGAGACAACCTGTTTTTCATTTTTTTAATTTTAAAATTTAATGGAATGTATAAGAACTTTTCTCGTGGGTTTTCTGTAAATACAGGGAGAAATCAGAATTATATAAAGAAATTTACAAATTCACTTTTTCTTTACTTCTCCAAATTGATTATGTTGGGTAATACTTTTCTTTTCTTTTTTTTTTTTTTACTTTAAGTTCCAGGATACACGTGCAGAACACGTGCAAGTTTGTTACATAGGTATACATGTGCCATGGTGGTTTGCTGCACCCATCAACCCTTCATCTAGGTTTTAAGCCTTGCATGCATTAGATATTTGTCCTGATACTCTTCCTCCCCTATCCTGCCACTTGCACAACAGGCCCTGGTGTGTGATGCTCCGCTCCCTGTGTCCATGTGTTCTCATTGTTCATCTCCCACTTACGAAAGAGAGTATGTGGTGTTTGGTTTTCTGTTCCTGTGTTAGTTTGCTTAGGATGATGGTTTCCAGCTTCATCCATGTCCTTACAAAGGACATGAACTCATCTTTTTTTTTATGGCTGCATAGTATTCCATGGAGACACCCTGTTTTTCAAGAGGTCACAGTTTAGCGGAGGATATAGGCATGTTGATGAACAATATAAGCATCAAGATGGAGGGAATATCATCCATCCATTTTCAGCCCTTGCAGTCAGTGCCTTTTAATATGTAGGCAAATGATATGTCCTGTTAAATAAGTGTATTAATGAAAAGGAGTTTAAAAGCATCCTAATTAGTTACTTAATTATACCTAACATTTGCAAATGTGTTTTAACCTGAAGCATACTTTAATCTGAATATTCAGTGAGAATAGCCTCCACTTGAAACTATGTATAATTCTAAAATAATTGACATTTTTCCTATTGGTTTTAGACTGAACCTACCTAAGGAGATAAATGCAGAGAATTTTGATGATTATAGTAAATCTTTATAACAAATTTTTAAGTTAATCTTCTTGTGGGGCCTATAATACCTGAGGCTCAATTACTATAATTAATTTATAATATATTTTTAAAATTTATTTACCTCATACTTTTCATAGAGTATAACCAATTATGTAATTCAATTTATGCAATGTTTCTGTTATGGCTATTTGTGATTTTACAGGATACTGGTAACTAAGGGTTTATGACTATCAACTCGTTCATCCCTTGATCTCTAGGTAATGTCCCAGGAAGAAACTTGTGTATGTTATTATGGAAATCTATAACAATGAGCTCACTTTCTCTTCTTAGCATTTTAATACTTAATATATTTTTTATTTGGATTAAAGTTGAAACATAATATGAGTCACTAGAAGGAGAAACTTGACCTAGCAGTGAAAATAGAGGACTTCATATTAGAGAATGTTTCATAAAGAGCCAGTCTAAGCATTAATTAACTGTAAATTTGGCAACTCACAACTTATATAAACTGTAGTCTTTTCCCCTACATAAAAGAGATAGGCATGTCTCCTTTATAGTATACTCCCTCTGTAATTAAATCTCTTGATACTTAATGAAATGCTATGTTTGTGATACTGATCTACAACTTTGAAAATGCTTGATAATAGAATTTTAATCATGATTACGAATAATAGGTTAAAAACAAAAATTAGCACATATTGAACACCTTATAGCAGGAACACTAAAAATAAATTATTGTGGTCCATTTGCATGTATATAACTAACTGATTAACAAGAAGGTTGTCTTGTTAAACTTTGTTGTTATGATACATCAGGATATTATTTCAACATCATTTTCATCAAGCATTTGCTTAGTATTTATTATAGAGGAACTCAAGCTTATTCTACAAACACATATTGAAACCACGAGATATCACTAACTACCCACCAGAATTGCTATACAAATGGGAATGTAAATCTTACAGCCACTTTCAGAGACTGGCAGTTTCTAATACAGTAAAACACACGGCTATTCTGTTGCTTAGCAATTCCACTCCTAGAAACATACCCAAGATAAATGAATGCTTATGTCCACATAAAGATGTATGTTCAGAGTAGATTTTATAAATAATTAGTTCCAAAATGGAAATAATACAAATGTTCATCATCATGAAAATAGTTAAAATTGTGGTCTATTTATACAAAGAAGTATCTTGAAACAATCAAAAGGAACAGACAACAGATACATGCAACAACAGGAATACATCTTTAAGACATTTTATTGTGAGAAAGAAGCCAGACACAAAATAATATACTCTTAATGATTTCATTTATATGAAGTAAAAGAATAGATAAAACTCATCTTTGCTGATAAAAATGAGAACACAAGTTGCCTTTACATGATGGGATGGAGTTGAGGCTATGGGGGGAACACTGAGCAGAAGGAAGCAGGAATGAACTTTCTGGGGTGGCGGAAATGTTCTATATCTTGATCTGAGTGATGATAAAATGGGTGTATTATGTTTGTCAAAATTCAGTGAAGTCTACATTTAAGATGTACGCATTTTGTTGCATATTAATTATAATTCAATAAAGTAGTGTGAGCACTAAAGTATTTATTTTAATTGCTTTCTACTGCTAGACATTATTCTGTGTCTGAATTAATCCGATAGAGTCCTGAACTTGAGAAGTTCACATCCCAGTGGAGGTGGGAGTGAAAGAGTAGGTATAGATACATAATTATATTAAAACTATAAGACAGATATGTATACTGCACATGGCTAGCACAAAATATGGCACAATTTATTTATTTGTTGCATGGTGTTTCAGAAGGCTTCCAGAAACTGATTCTTGAGTGCTGAGTAGAAACTTGGGTGGAAGTCTCATATTGACAAGGGAAGTAGAGAGAAACTCACTTGTATAGGGCTATTGGGAGCATTGCAGGCAAGAGAAAGATGACTATAAATTGTAAGAGACTGAGTTGAATTTGTATAAATCTTAGTTTATCCTCCAGAATTTGTTTTTTTGTAGAGTAAATTTCGTTTGCTTTCTGTTTGGTCAAATTAAGGGAAACAGCTTAAATCTCTGAGTTAGTTATTTATTTTTTTATTTTAAAAAATCACCTTAACACTTAGTACCTCAAAAGCACAGTCATTTAATTTATCTAACAATTCTGTGGATCAGCTTGGCTAATCTCTGGGTTCTCTTGTGCATTTGTGGCCAGCAGGCAGGTCAGCTGGGACTGGCAGCTGGTCAGTTTAGGGCAACACTGCTCACAGATGAGTAGTTGTCAGGCTTTGGACCTGGCTTCCTGATTCTCTTTCATGTGGCCTGGCACTCTCCAGCTGGCTTGGGTTCTTTTACATGGTGGGCTCAGGGTATCACATGCAGCAAGAAATCAAGCCTCTATATCCATGTTCTTTTCATGTCTTTTACAGCACTTTTGTTAATATTTCATTTTGCCAAAGCAAGTCATGTGCTCAAACCATGTTCAAAATTAGAAAGGTAGACTCTGTCTTTGGAGGGAAGGGAAACATTTAATAGAATTTTTTTGGTAACCCATATAAACATTTCCATTGAAGGATTTACTTTATGTATTTACTTTCCTAAAGGTGTTATTCTTTTTCTGAAGACACTTTTTAATAGGAACTTCTAGGCAAGGTAATTTGTAAAGAGGTAGCTAAGTAATAGCATCAAACTGTGCTGTAGAATTTGTAACGGTTTCAGCTTTAAAAAAGAAAAGACTAGCTGGATTGAGTAAGTTTTCAGAAAATTTTTGCAAACTGGAGATAAACCTATTTTGGGCATATTGGAAACTTTTCCCATTCTTACGTTAATTAAGGTTCTTTTTATTTCAGATAAGATAATCCCAGTTCAAACTAGATTAACCAAAAGGGGCAATGTATTAAAGGGATATAGGAGTGACTCATGGATCCCAGGGAGAGTGCTATCTTGCCGCTGGGTGACTTAAAGGCTTCTATCTTCTCTAATTCTCATCTGGTAAATTTTTCTTTCTTTCGCTTCTCAATCTACATGACAGAAATGGCTGCCAACAATACCTAGCAGATAGCATGTGTATAATTCAGATTCCTAGAGAGAGAAAAAATGTAACATGAAAACTATAAAATGATGTTATAAGATTATACCTGTATCCCATCAATTAGAGCTTTATTTTATTATGATTGAATCAATATTTGAAAAATTCTTTATACATAGTAAATAATACTGCATTTAATTTTAGCTATGAACCAAGAGCCAGAAATTTCTTTCTTTTTTTATCAGCATTTTATTATCATTATTATTATTATACTGTAAGTTCTAGGGTACATGTGCACAACGTGCAGGTTTGTTACATATGTATACATGTGCCATGTTGGTGTGCTGCACCCATTAACTTGTCATTTACATTAGGTATATCTCCTAATGCTATCCCTCCCCCCCACAATAAAAATTTCAAACAATATGGAAATATAGATTGTAGATACTGAAAAGCCTCCAGGTTCTATTCTCTTCCCATTTCAATCATTTGGCACATATTTTCTCAATTCATATATATATGTTATATATGTTATACATGTTATATATGTTATATATATGTAGTAGGCAGAGAGGGAAGAATAATGACAGCAATATTAAAAGAAACATAAGAACTATCATTGGACAAGGTTTGACAGATGTCTAGGAAATTTTTCTACATTAGCACTGATTCTTACAAAACAACCTGTGAAGGCAGTTATTATTGTCTTTATTTTGCCTTTGAGGAAACAGACTAGGATAATAACTTATTTAAAATCATAGCAAAGGAAGAGAGCCAGGAACTGAAGTTAGGTCTGTCTGATTCAAAACTTGTGCCCTTTCCACAATGATGAGAGTAATAGTCATCATTAATGAACCCTTACTATGTATCCAAACTTTAAAAGATTCTTTTTTTTTTTTTTTTTTAACAAAAACTCAGTGAGATAACAATAATCCTTCCTCTTTTAAAGAGGAGGTGAGGTTTGCTAATGACAGAGCCATGATTCATACCCAGGACTTTAAGTTTCCAAAGCTTCTGCTTTATTCTCTACATTCTTATAGTGTAGTATTTTAGTAAAGTAGCATTCTGTATCTCAACACATTATTATGCATTGCATATTCTTTAAGAAATGGTTTGAATAGTCATTTAGCGGGTTTCCACTCCTGTGCTCACTCTGATAGATGGATGGTGGTTAAGTAGGATTCTGGGACAGCTCTGGTTCAGAGCAATGAGATGTGATAGACCAGTGACATCTGTCCTGTGTATGGAAGGAGAGGAGTTGTGGCCTCAGTCTCCAGATTTGCCATCCCTGCATGATTACCTTAAGGTGACATAAGATTACTAATTATTAATTAATTATGCTTCTACACTGATTGTTTTTTTTCAAATGACCTAATAAAAGAACATTTAAAACTCTAGTTATAATAAAAGAAAGAATCATCTACAAAGACAAAGGAAGAGAGCCAGGATTTGAATTTAACCATATAATAATTCTCAGATAGAATTCCATATATAGCCATTTTTAATATTATATATACTAAAGACAAAAATCATTCGGTATAATTAAACCAACAGCTTTATTCACACAACCTGCTTCATTTCATTGTAGTGTTATGCTTTATAGAAAGATAGAAAATTATCACCTTCTGCTCTATTAATTTTCTGCCCCTCAGTCTGATTTTTGTGCTGCCAGATTATCTTAACTGTTTGTATGTCTTTAAGTTAGGAGTTAATTTGTAGTTAAAAGACTAACTTTAATCAGTATTTCAATTGGGTAGACTATTTGATCTTGTTTTAATTTGGTTTGATCATGTTTTAATTCGGTACTTTGGCTTTGTGAGTGTAGATAGGTCTGGGAAATAGAAGGAAGTTGGCATGAATACATGAGAGGGATGACAGTCCAGTATTAAAGGCCAGGTAATTGCCTTCACACGGTCCTCTCCTTGGTATCTAGGGGGAATTGCTTTAGTTGTACTATGAATTTCAATAATTGCTTCAAGCAAAACAAGGGGAAGTTAACCATGTTTTCCACTTGACTACTTTGTGCAAAATAACTGAAAGGGATTGCTAGAACAAGTTTGATTTTAGGGGGAAGAATTTAACGATTTGACTTTAGGAAAAAGCACAGGAAAGAGTTTGGGAATTAGAATGCGTAGGTCATGGTCCTAGTTCAATAAGTTAATGCCATTGATATTTGTAAGTCATTTCTATTTTCTTAGCCTCAATCTTTCTTTGTCTTCTTTAATGTAAACTGTAATATATATGTGTGTAATATATTTAAATGCATGAAACAAATTTTCAACCTGACAAATAAGTTTAAAGATCTGAAACCACTAACAAGGTCAACAAATAAATGTCAACAGCACCCCAGAAGAACTTGCTCTTATTTGTCCCTTCCAGACAACCATTTACTCCCCCACCATTTCACCCCATTTCACCAGGAGTGACCACTGTCCTGACTTTTATCATAATCCCTGTCTGACTTTTCTTGGTAGTTTTACCACTCATACATGCATTTATAAATAAGAATTTTGCTGTGTTCGAACATTATGTAAATGGAATCATATGCACTATGTAAGCAGATGTTTATTTGTTGAATACAATTTTATATATATATATATGAGAGATCAATTTTGTTAATCATGTTGTTCAAGTCCCCCATATTCTTAGATTCGGTTATCCTGCGATTTGTTGGGTTTTGTAAATCTGTGACTTGGTGTCTGTGACAGACAGCCTCCAAATGGTTCCCAGTGATCCCTGCCTCTTGGAGTTCACACCTTTAGGCACTTCCCTCTGCCATTTGCAAGGGCTGGTTTGGGCAATCAATAGAATATGGCAGAATCACTTCTGAGATTAGGTCTTGGCTCCTCTGTTTATCTTACTCCTGCTCTCTTGGATCATTTTCTCTGGGCAAGTTGGTTGCCATGTTGTGAGCAGCCCCCGTGAGAGGCCATGTGATGATGAATTGAAACCTCCTGTCAACAGCCATGCGAGTGACCTAGGAAGCAGATCCCGCAGCCCAGTCATGCTTCAGATGACTGCAGCCCCAGCCACTATCTTGCCTGAAACCTCATAACGGGCTCTGAGCTAGAACCACCCAGCTAAGTCACCTCTGGCTTCCTGATCTTATCTTTCTAAAATAGTAAATGTTCACTGTTTTAGTCACTGTGTTTTGTTATGCAACAATGGATAACTCATACAGTATTTTTCATAATTTCCGGAAAATTTCCTACCATATCAATTCTAGTATTGCCCCTGCTCTGTTCTATTTTCTTTTTTGGTTCTTCTCATTAAAAAAAAAAGGAAAAAAATTCTAGGCTGGGCGCAGTGGCTCACGCCTGTAATCCCAGCACTTTGGGTGGCTGAGGCGTGGGAATTGCAACGTCAAGAGATTGAGACCATCCTGGCTAACACGGTGAAACACTGTCTCTACTAAAAATACAAAAAAATTAGCCAGGTGTGGTGGCACATGCCTGTAGTCCCAGCTACTTGGGAGGCAGAGGCAGGAGAATAGCTTGAACCTGGGAGGCAGAGGTTGCTGTGAGCCGAGATCAAGCCACTGCGCTCCAGCCTGGGTGACAGAGCGAGACTCCGTTTCAAAAAAAATAAATAAATGAAATAAAATAAAATTATAGGTTAGTTACTTTCCTTCTTTATTTTTCATTTTGTTTTGTCCCTTTGTGCGCTATTCTGTTAGTTTGGTGCAAAAGTAATTGCGATTTTTGCCATTATGTTTAATAGATAATTTCTTCTGACTTACTGAACTTCATCAAATCTAAGACATCATTGAGTTTAAGGAAAATAAACTGAGACAAAATGTTTTCTTATCACACTGATGTAAAATAAAATGTATACAATTTTAAAGATATTGAGATAAAAATAGTTTTAAAATCAATTAGTCTGTCATTCAGTTCATAAATTTCATCCCAGATGTGTCTTCTCTGTTTTTAAAACAAGTGCAATTTTAGTTTTTAATTTTGTTTATTAAATTTTAATTTTAAAATACTAAATTTTAAAATTTAATATTATTAAAAGTTAATATTATTCTTTTTTTCAACTATCATTGGTCGCTTTTTACATTTCCCTTTTTCCTGGCAATTTCTTCAGTTTTGTATTTTTTGAATGTTATAATTATAAGTGTAGTTGTTATATAGTCTGTGTTGGAGTGTCCCCAAGACCACCTCCAGGTTCAGTGATTTGCTAGGAGTCACAGCATTCATTATAGAGTCATACTCATGATTAAGACTTATTACAGTAAAAGAATACACCACAAAATCAGCAAAGGGGAAAAGGTACTTGAGTAGTCTGGAGGAAAACGAGAACAAGGTTCCAAGGGTTTTCTCCCAGTGGAGAAACATGGGACACATTTCTCATAGCAATGAGTCATGACCACACATATGAACGTTGAATGTTACTAACAAGGGAGTTTCTTTAGAAACTCAGTGCTCAGGATTTTAACTGGGGGTGATCATATGGGCAACCTCTGCCTGGCACATATATGACTCTCAGAAGGAGGACAGGAGTTCAGCATAAACTATACTGTTTGCACAAACAGTTTAGGCACAATGAGCTACTCTTACCAATGAGGGATGGTGGGAACCCTCCCAAAGTACAAGTTCCCAGCTAAGAGCTAGCCTTGTAAGTAGGCCTTTCAAAGAACAGCTGTAACTGTAATAGGTTTATCACTCCATGCACACAGCAAGTCAATATTCTGAGATTCCAGGTTGAAGCAGAGAAGCAGGTTTAATTGTAGGGTCACCAAATGAGGAGATGGGAGGAAACCATAAATCCATCTCCCCAAGGAATTTGAGGTTAGAGTTTTTAAAGACTTTGGAGTGAGTGGAAGTACAGAAACCATTGACTGATTAAAGAATGCAGGATGAAAACATGGGACAGACAGGTGAAGAAGCTGTATTCTCATGCTGATCCTTCTGTGTAAGTTTTCTATCCTCCTGTGTAAGTTTTCAAACTGGACGCTGAAATTCAGGGTCTGAAAAACGTCTTAAGCAATCCTTAAACAAAGGCCTTGACGATTCTAATGTCAGAGGTCCTGTCTATAGGAACAATGGGAATGTAAACCAATTTTTAAACAGTCTTGTGACCCTAATGTAAGAAATTCTATCTATAGGCACACACTGGGGATGCAATTGGTCAGAATCTAGTGTTAAGTGACTTTTAGCAGCAAAGAAGTCAGCCAAAGTGCAGCCTGATTAATGCTTAATCATATCTATATTTCTGTCCAGAACCTGGCATGTAATTCTTGTCAGTCTTGTGGGGATGGCTTCATAGCAGTCAGCCCTGTTACATTAATTATTTTTGCATGTAGTCCATGTCTGAAATCTGTGTAAGTCTGATTTTGTATGTTGTTTCTTAAATTTTATGCTAATCTTGCCCACGCAATCTAGTTTTCTGGTTATCTGTGTGTTGCTCCTGGTTATCTGTATGCTGTTAATTGTATTTGAACAATAGTTTGAAGGAATAATTTTGAAGCACAGAATAAAGTTATTTTCCCTTAGAAGGAATTTGTTTTCACGTTATTTCTGTTTTGGATCATCTTAAACTAAGTTGAGAGCTTGAAAGTCTTTGGATAACTCTGGTGATTAGAAACTAAGCTGAAATCCTGGACAAGAGCAGCCTCACTTCTGGTTCATGCTTACACCTAGGGCAAATTCTTATTGTATCCCAGTTTATTGTGGCTCCTGCTTAACTAACAATCCTCTGTGGTCCCTGGGTTCATACCTTGATTCCCTACAGAAGTCATCCAAATGGAATTGCAAGTTTTCTTGGCTAGATAAATGCCTCCAAGGCAAAAGGATCTTCTGAGCTTGTTTACTTCTCTGGATTCCCATTTTCTCTTCAGCTTTGGCCTGGCAATTTCCCACAGTTTGTCAGTTGTTTTTCAACACTTCTAAGACAGTACTTTTAATACTTTAATTGGCAGGATTTGGTAGGGCTTGCTTGCTTACCCTCATTGTTCTCTCCTATGAAATGGAAACAAGAATTTTTTTTTTTTTTTTTGAGACGGAGTCTCACTCTGTTGCCCAGGCTGGAGTGCAGTGGCCCACAGTCTCCACTCACTGCAAGCGCCGCCTCCTGGGTTCACACCATTCTCCTGCCTCAGCCTCCCAAGTAGCTGGGACTACAGGAGCCCGCCACCACACCGAGCTAATTTTTTGTATTTTTTTTAGTAGAGACGGGGTTTCACCATGTTAGCCAGGATGGTCTTGATCTCCTGACCTCATGATCCACCTGCCTCGGCCTCCCAAAGTGCTGGGATTATAGGCGTGAGCCACCGTGCCCAGCCAGAGACAATAATATTAATGGCACTTTTGCAATGATGTAATGATAATGAGTTAACGTGATAACAAAAGAAAATATTTTACAGGCTCTTAAGCTAATTCTTACTAGTGTAGACAGCCTATCCACTTCTCCTCCCCTAACTGCACCACAGGGTATTTGTTAACTTGGCTTCTGTTCAGATGCATAAAAAGATGTATAAGAAGTTTTCTTTTTTCAAATGCATAAGGAGAGACTAGAATTGTGTGTAAGAGAGAGCTCTTCTGACTTCTCTCCTCCATGATAATAGAAGGACAAGAAAAAAGTGGGAATATGGGGGCAGATGTAGGAAAGTCTCCTGGTCTCGCCCTATGGAGTGAAGGTGATCATCTGTGGTTGACCAGGAGAAACAGAATCTGCTCTGTGCAAGAGGCTCTGTCTGACACTAGCACAAAAGCTATGCTGAAGCCCAGGGAACAGCATGCCTAACTCCATATGTGAATTTTCTTTCTTGAGAATCCAGAGTCCATTTGTATTGGAGGCATGGGCAGTGTAGTGGTTACCAATTGTAATGGTGGAAATTAGGTTTCTGTAAGCACTTTTTGTAGGCAATATTTTTTGTATGGACAAGGGAGACTCAGAGCCTGGAGGGACTTACAAGAAGGAAGAAGGCAAATTACTTCTGCAGGCAGTCTTGTGTATGCTTTGGGGACAATCAGAGATCAATGAAAGACACCTCAAGAGGGGCCGAGATCCTACTATAATACTAGAGGTGCCTCTTGAGTTTCCACAGTTGAGATGATGATAATAATACCAAGTGTTTACTTGGCATTGGCCAGATACTGCTGGCTGTTTCACCCCATTGTATGAGACAGGTGCTATTATTATTTTCGTTTTACAGATGAGGCATATCTGAGGCACAGAAAGGTTGAGTTGGGGACTGAAGGGTGACTCCAGAGTCTAAACTTCTAACTGCCATGCTATGGTGAGATTAGTAAGTGCATATGAGGAACTCATGAGCCTCAAAGTTATTTATCAGTGCAGCATTCCATGATGGCTTACATCCAGGTGTTGAGGTAGGCTCATCACTTTTACCCAAACTCAAAAATACTGAGTTTTTATTAAGAAAGAAGAAAGCATGAAAGATGGGCACCACCCTTCATAAATGGTCATTTAATTGGTTTGGGGTGCATCCCAGGAAATCTAATTTCAAAAGCTCCCTAGGTGATTCCAATGTGCAGTTAGTGTTAACAAACACTGTCGTAAGACTTTTTCTTTTTATATTAATTTAAATATCCCTTGAAAGATAAGAACAGTTGAAACCGCCTTTTAAAAATGATTACAGAAAGAGAAATCTGATATAGTTGGCTCCATCTTGCTTCTGACCTCCTTTGGTCATTCCTGGATGTAGGCCAAGCTAACTTTGGGAGGAATTTAGTTTATAGTTTAACTTTGAAGCAAGGATGATAATCGTCTCTCCCTAAAACTACTCCCTTCCTTATTCAGGGGCTGAAAATGCCTTTATAGAACTAATAAAAGGCCACAAGATTAGGATTATGGGAGGGGCCTGAGTTCTGCTAAAATGTGGGCATAGTTTTCATAATCCCTTTCTGCTTAGGAGTCATGTGGTCAGAGGTCACAATATTTGTGACTACCCCAGTTGCTTCTGTAGATAACATCACATTGTGGAACCTAAGATTGTTCTTTTGAGATGTTTTTCAGACTGACCCCACTGGACACATGACTCATGACTCAGCTGGTTCTGTGGCCCTACCCAGAGGTGGACTCAGCACACGAGGACCATTTTCCCCACTCCTGTGATTTTATCCCCAACCATTCAGCAGTACCCTTTCCATAGCCCCTTGCCCAACAAGTTGTCCATAAAAACCCTAACTTCTGAGCCTTTGGGGAGATGGATTTGAGTAATAATTCCATCTCCTGCATGGCTGGCCTAGTGTCAATTAAACTTTTTTCTTTACTACAATAACATGGTCTCAGTGAACTGATTTTGTTCATGCAGGAGGCAGGAAGAACCCCTTGGGTGATTACACAGTGGTTCTCAAAGTATGGATCTCCAACCAGCAGCATCAGCAGCATCTGGATACTTGCTAGAAATGCAAATTCTCTGGTCCTATCTCAGGCCTTCCAAGTTGGAAACTTTGAGACGGGGCCCCGCACTCTGTGTTTTAACAAGCCCTCTAGATAATTCTGATGCATGTTAAGGTTTGAGAACCACTGATTTTAGACAATTACCACAACTCACTTGTATATAAGAAAGTTTTGGCCGGGCGCGGTGGCTCACGCCTGTAATCCCAGCACTTTGGGAGGCCGAGGCGGGCGGATCACAAGGTCAGGAGTTCGAGACCACGGTGAAACCCCGTCTCTACTAAAAAAAATACAAAAAAATTAGCCGGGCGCAGTGGCAGGCGCCTGTAGTCTCAGCTACTTGGGAGGCTGAGGCAGGAGAATGGCAGGAACCCGGGAGGCGGAGCTTGCAGTGAGCCAAGATCGCGCCACTGCACTCCAGCCAGGGGAACAGAGCGAGACTCCGTCTCAAAAAAAAAAAAAAAAAAAAAAAAGAAAGTTTTATTTTGAAGTCATTTTGTTTAATATTAGATTGCTAGCACAATTTACAGTTGCAAAGACATGGACCCACCCAAGTGCCCATCAACTGGAGAGTAGATTAAAAAATGTGGTATATATACACCATGGAATACTACTCAGCTGTAAGAAATAGTTAAGTAATGTCTTTTGCAACAACCTGGATGGACCTGGAGGCTATTATTGTAAGTGAGGTAACTCAGGAATGAAAAACCAAATACCATATGTTCTCACTTATAAGTGGGAGCTAAGCTACGAGTGCACAAAGGCATACAGAATGATAAAATGAATTTTGGAGACTCAGAAGTGGGGATAGTGGGAGACAGGTGAGGGATAAAAAACTACCTATTGGGTACAACGTACACTACTTGGTTGATGGGTGCACTAAAATCTCAAAATTCATCACTATATAATTCATTCATGTCATCAAAACCACTTGTACTCCAAAAACAATTGAAATAAAAATTAGCAGGGAAGACCACACTCTGAGGCCTACTGGAGGGTGGAGGGTGGGAGGAGGGAGAGCATCAGGAAAAATAACTAATGGATACTAGGTTTAATACCTGGGTGATGAAATAATCTGTACAACACCCCCCCATGATACAAGTTTATCTACATAACAAACCTTCACATGTACCTTTGAACTTAAATAAAAGTTAAAAAAAAAAATTTTTTAAAATATATATATTAAACAATAAAAAATGAAACAAAACAAAACAATATTAGATTGTCTAAATGGTTATTTTCCACCTTTGAAAGCCAGTATTGGTGTGTTTATCTTTGGTATTTATTTCTTTATTTTATCCATCTAATTTGCCTCATTTTTAGTTAATTTCTCACTTTATCCCTGGTAAGTCCACACTGATGGATTTAGTCTAAATGAGATTGTGTAGTAAACTTTATGCTGCATTTTTGCTCTATGAGACTCAGATAGAAATTATGAATAATTTATCATCTACCAATGGACTGATAATATTTTGGTTAATAAGCCAGAAATGCAGGAAAACAGAGTAGCTTTTAATTAAGAAACTACATATGCCTCTGAGGAATAAATCAAGAGTTGGAAAGTGGTATATAAAACCTAGTCTGTAACTTTTCTGAATTTTTTTTGTTATGTGAATTGCAGTAATTGTTGCAGTTAGGGAGGTACACACTTGGGAAGCCAGCTGCTGACTTAGACAAGGTCAGAATTATTATTTGATAAGGTCATCACATTCCTGGATCTGGTTCTCAGCTCTCTAGGCCCAGAAATTAATTTTTCAAGCTTGCCTTGTGGTGACATCCTCTGGGCATTCTTACCAAACCAAATCCCTAAGAGGCTGATATATTCTCCAGAGTTCTAATTTATTAACTCATCATTTTAAATATTTAACTTTCAGGGAGAGTAGAATGTGTGTATTGTGATACATGAATTCTCTTCCTTCTCAGTAAAATTGCATAAAAAGACAAATTATAATCAGACGTTTTCTTGGTGAGCATGGAGTCAATCCAGGGAGAATGAATTGGATGAACAAATGTCTATTACATCCATCTTCGCTTGGGGCACATTTGTAAGAGGGATTGGATACTTATTTCTGGGGTCGGGACATGTCCTTTCCTGGGCTGTCCTGGGTTCTTTCTTCTTAGAGACTCTTTACTCTCTTTCCTCTAGATCATTCCCTTTTCGTTAATATATTCTTTCTTTATAATGAAGACAATGCAATTTATTTGATTATATGTTCTAATAGTCCTTGTCTGTTGAGGCTGTGTCTTAATAAATATAATCCAAATATTACCAAACTCCCCAGTCAACAATTTATAGGATTTTTTTAGGGTAGATGATTTCTTTATTTTTTATAGAAAACCATTCTAAGTTGCTTCCTATTGATTTCCTATACTTTAATTTACTTTCAAAGTATAATTTGAATGCTGTGTGTGTGTGTGTGTGTGTGTGTGTGTGTTGCCTGTAGGAGTGGAGGTAAGATGTTTGGCTGTCATTCTGTTGTATTTTTTCAAATCTAGGACACCATTACTCATGAGAAAAAGTGTATTTTGGAACTAAGAAAAAAACCTCTTCTGGTTATGATACAATGCTTTAGTACTTGGACTCTT
This sequence comes from Theropithecus gelada, assembly GCF_003255815.1. Classification (NCBI taxonomy): domain Eukaryota; kingdom Metazoa; phylum Chordata; class Mammalia; order Primates; family Cercopithecidae; genus Theropithecus; species Theropithecus gelada. The sequence goes on from NC_037676.1 coordinate 89,190,205, forward strand.
TATTTTACACTTATAGGAAGAGCACTTTTAGACTCTCCTGCACATAAATTTTTAAAAAATCACATATCACTCCTCTTCATACTTAAAAAGGAAATAATAAGAAACATAAATTTATTGAAGTATTTCTTAAATGTCATTACGTACAGAATCCTATTCTTCTGAATCATTTCTCGACTTAGAGTTATTGACAGGCATGTTTTCAATACAATGTCACTGTTAGTGCCATTAAAAGCATTTATGAAGCTGTGTTTATTTAGAAGTGCTCTATCACTGATAACCATTTTACAAATTTTGATGACAGTCCATTTCGATTTGACTACTCATTTTTTTTCCTCCATTGAAGCAAAGGTAGCTGAGCAGTAAGAACTTATCTTTAAAGTCATCAGGAAGTTTCTGAGTAATGGTAGTCCTACGTAAAATCTGAATTGATCACACCAGACAATTAGAGCTTTGAAATTTTTTTCCCATTTATTTTGAAAAAAATTGGCAATTTATCTCACCCTTAGCTGCATTGTTTGATGTAGAGAGGTAATTCTTCAGTGCCTTAAACATTGGCATGACCTGGGAGCCCATTAGAAATGCAGAGTCTTTGGTTCCTCCTCAAATTTACTGAATCAGAATCTGCAAATTTAGCATGATCCCCAGGTGATTCAAGTTACAAAAGCATTACTGTGCATCATAGTTTTATCCACTTGTGGGATTTTTCCTTTACTAATTGCTATAATGTTCTTGGTTGCTCCTTTGCAGGAAAATTTGGATTTGTTGTTATTTCTCCAATAATTACTATTTAATCATTTCCAGCACCCTTCTATTTCTATGTCTTTCTGCATACATAATTACTTGATTTTGATGAATCACCGTCTATTTTTTAAGACATTGTAAAAGATCGTTACATTCCTTGTGCCAACAAGTGCACATAATTCAATTGAAGTGATATAATATAAACAGTATGAACAACAGCAGTTATGATCCCTGTTAATAGTGACTGTAAAATGACGTGACTCAATTTTAAAGCTATTAAAATATAAGCAAAATATGTATGCTTTAGAATTGATGAAATATATGCCAATCATTTTGTTAAGTACTGGGCTGTTTCCTACTCTTTGCTTCAGCCCTTTTGTCCTGCAAGGAAGGAAATGTCAGTGGGGTTGGGATTTTGTTTCTAGCCCTAAGTTTAAGGAATGAGAGCTTTCAGGCTGCAGAGATGGAAATAGTGAACAGAGCTGGGAGAATCATGCAGGAGGGCAGACCAAGGCTGTGTCTGCAGAGTCAGTCATCCCCTTTTGTGAAAATATTTATTTCTTTGAGTGTTCATCCTCAACACAGCAATAACAGCTTTCCTGACTGTGTACAACAAAATAGGTCTCACTTCTCCAGAATCTACATGGCTCTCTGAGTGGCCTTCTTAAATTGGATATTTGCATTACTACAAATTTAATCAGGTATAGTCAGTTGCAAGTCCCACAGAGTGGCTCAGGTAGAAGGACAGGGGTAAAAATCTGGTCAAATGAACTTGGCTGGTGTAAAATAGGGATATATATTCACTTTAATCCAGAATTGCTGGATTGCTCACTCCATAATTTTTCCTTGGTATATTCTCAAATGGTTCAGGGCTGTTGTGTACTCAAAGCATTAAAAAGTTGGAATATTGAGCATAGAACAATCCAAGTTTATCCACAACAAAGCTATCAGATCTTAAATGACTCCATATTTGATTTTCATAGAGTCTTTTTTTTTTCTCTTTCTGTTACCAAACATCCTCTTCGGTGACTTATATATCATGCATTGATGAGAAATGTATTCTTCTGAACTTTAGTATGTCTTTCAAGATCTTTAGGATAATATTCACACTGAAAGACAACCCATATAATAATTACTAGATTTACTTATTTTTTATTTTTATTTTTTAATTAAAAAATAGAATCAGAGCTTACACTATTTACTAGATTTAATTTTCCTAAATAGAATGTATGATCTTTATCTGTCTCTTTAGATATTTTTATACTTGGAGTAAGTGGTTACTTGTGAGTGGTGGGAGGAGGCACATCTATTTTGTGGACAAGGTCCTATAAGCCTCTTATACATCAAAGAAAGAAAAAGAAAGTTTTGTTTTATTTTCTTTTTCCAATAGAGAATAAAAATAAGAGACTAATTACTTGGGTCTGCCTTTAGTAACCTGTAGCTTCTTGGAAAGCTAAAATGTGCCATGATACCTGTATTCGTCAGGGTTCTCTAGAGGGACAGAACTAATAGGCTAGATGTATATACGAAGGGGAGTTTACTAAGGAGAATTAACTCACACCGTCACAAGATAAGGTCCCGTAATAGGCCACCTGCAAGCTGAGAAGCAAGGAAGTCAATCCAAGTCCCAAAACCTCAAATGTAGGGAAGCTGACAGTGCAGGCTTCAATCTGTGGCCGAAGGCCAGAGAGCCCCTGACAAACCACTGGTGTAGGTCTAAGAGTCCAAAAGCTGAAGAACTTGGGGTCCGATGTTTGAGGTCAGGAAGCATCCAGTACGGGAGAAAGATGAAGGCTGGAAGATTCAGCAAGTCTGTTCTTTCCAACTTCTTCTGCCTGCTTTATTCTAACTGTGCTGGCAGCTGATTAGATGGTACCCACCCAGACCGAGGGTGGGTCTGCCTCTCCCAGTCCACTGACTCAAATGTTAACCTTCTTTGGCAACACCCTCACAGACACATCCTGGAATAATACTTTGCATCCTTCAGTCCAATCAAGTTGACACTCAATATTAACCATCACAATATCAAAGAGATATATTCCTTAAAGCCCTCTTACTTTCTGCACCCCTCCAATACTACTTTTTTTTTTTTTTGAGATTTTTTTTTTTAAATTTATTTATTATTATACTGTAAGTTGTAGGGTACATGTGCATAACGTGCAGGTTTGTTACATATGTATACTTGTGCCTTGTTGGTGTGCTGCACCCATCAACTCGTCATTTACATCAGGTATAACTCCCAATGCAATCCCTCCCCCCTCCCCCCTCCCCATGATAGGCCCCGGTGTGTGATGTTCCCCTTCCTGAGTCCAAGTGATCTCATTGTTCAGTTCCCACCTATGAGTGAGAACATGCGGTGTTTGGTTTTCTGTTCTTGTGATAGTTTGCTAAGAATGATGGATTCCAGCTGCATCCATGTCCCTACAAAGGACACAAACTCATCCTTTCTTATGGCTGCATAGTATTCCATGGTGTATATGTGCCACATTTTCTTAATCCAATCTGTCACTGATGGACATTTGGGTTGATTCCAAGTCTTTGCTATTGTGAATAGTGCTGCAATAAACATACGTGTGCATGTGTCTTTATAGCAGCATAATTTATAATCCTTTGGGTATATACCCAGTAATGGGATGGCTGGGTCATATGGTACATCTAGTTCTAGATCTTTGAGGAATCGCCATACTGTTTTCCATAATGGTTGAACTAGTTTACAATCCCACCAACAGTGTAAAAGGGTTCCTATTTCTCCACATCCTCTCCAGCACCTGTTGTTTCCTGACTTTTGAATGATCGCCATTCTAACTGGTGTGAGATGGTATCTCATTGTGGTTTTGATTTGCATTTCTCTGATGGCCAGTGATGATGAGCATTTTTTCATGTGTCTGTTGGCTGTATGAATGTCTTCTTTTGAGAAATGTCTGTTCATATCCTTTGCCCACTTTTTGATGGGGTTGTTTGTTTTTTTCTTGTAAATTTGTTTGAGTTCTTTGTAGGTTCTGGATATTAGCCCTTTGTCAGATGAGTAGATTGCAAAAATTTTCTCCCATTCTGTAGGTTGCCTGTTCACTCTGATGGTAGTTTCTTTTGCTGTGCAGAAGCTCTTTAGTTTAATGAGATCCCATTTGTCAATTTTGGCTTTTGCTGCCGTTGCTTTTGGTGTTTTAGACATGAAGTCTTTGCCCATGCCTATGTCCTGAATGGTACTACCTAGGTTTTCCTCTAGGATTTTTATGGTGTTAGGTCTAACATTTAAGTCTCTAATCCATCTTGAATTAATTTTCGTATAAGGAGTAAGGAAAGGATCCAGTTTCAGCTTTCTACTTATGGCTAGCCAATTTTCCCAGCACCCTTTATTAAATAGGGAATCCTTTCCCCATTTCTTGTTTCTCTCAGGTTTGTCAAAGATCGGACGGCTGTAGATGTGTGGTATTATTTCTGAGGACTCTGTTCTGTTCCATTGGTCTATATCTCTGTTTTGGTACCAGTACCATGCTGTTTTGGTTACTGTAGCCTTGTAGTATAGTTTGAAGTCAGGTAGCGTGATGCCTCCAGCTTTGTTCTTTTGACTTAGGATTGTCTTGGAGATGCGGGCTCTTTTTTGGTTCCATATGAACTTTAAAGCAGTTTTTTCCAATTCTGTGAAGAAACTCATTGGTAGCTTGATGGGGATGGCATTGAATCTATAAATTACCTTGGGCAGTATGGCCATTTTCACGATATTGATTCTTCCTATCCATGAGCATGGTATGTTCTTCCATTGGTTTGTGTCCTCTTTTATTTCACTGAGCAGTGGTTTGTAGTTCTCCTTGAAGAGGTCCTTTACATCCCTTGTAAGTTGGATTCCTAGGTATTTTATTCTCTTTGAAGCAATTGTGAATGGAAGTTCATTCCTGATTTGGCTCTCTGTTTGTCTGTTACTGGTGTATAAGAATGCTTGTGATTTTTGCACATTAATTTTGTATCCTGAGACTTTGCTGAAGTTGCTTATCAGCTTAAGGAGATTTTGGGCCGAGACAATGGGGTTTTCTAAATATACAATCATGTCATCTGCAAACAGGGACAATTTGACTTCTTCTTTTCCTAACTGAATACCCTTGATTTCTTTCTCTTGCCTGATTGCCCTAGCCAGAACTTCCAACACTATGTTGAATAGGAGTGGTGAGAGAGGGCATCCCTGTCTTGTGCCAGTTTTCAAAGGGAATTTTTCCAGTTTTTGCCCATTCAGTATGATATTGGCTGTGGGTTTGTCATAAATAGCTCTTATTATTTTGAGGTACGTTCCATCAATACCGAATTTATTGAGCGTTTTTAGCATGAAGGGCTGTTGAATTTTGTCAAAAGCCTTTTCTGCATCTATTGAGATAATCATGTGGTTCTTGTCTTTGGTTCTGTTTATATGCTGGATTATGTTTATTGATTTGCGAATGTTGAACCAGCCTTGCATCCCAGGGATGAAGCCCACTTGATCATGGTGGATAAGCTTTTTGATGTGTTGCTGAATCCGGTTTGCCAGTATTTTATTGAGGATTTTTGCATCGATGTTCATCAGGGATATTGGTCTAAAATTCTCTTTTTTTGTTGTATCTCTGCCAGGCTTTGGTATCAGGATGATGTTGGCCTCATAAAATGAGTTAGGGAGGATTCCCTCTTTTTCTATTGATTGGAATAGTTTCAGAAGGAATGGTACCAACTCCTCCTTGTACCTCTGGTAGAATTCAGCTGTGAATCCATCTGGTCCTGGATTTTTTTTGGTTGGTAGGCTATTAATTGTTGCCTCAATTTCAGAGCCTGCTATTGGTCTATTCAGGGATTCAACTTCTTCCTGGTTTAGTCTTGGAAGAGTGTAAGTGTCCAGGAAATTATCCATTTCTTCTAGATTTTCCAGTTTATTTGCGTAGAGGTGTTTATAGTATTCTCTGATGGTAGTTTGTATTTCTGTGGGGTCGGTGGTGATATCCCCTTTATCATTTTTAATTGTGTCGATTTGATTCTTCTCTCTTTTCTTCTTTATTAGTCTTGCTAGTGGTCTGTCAATTTTGTTGATCTTTTCAAAAAACCAACTCCTGGATTCATTGATTTTTTGGAGGGTTTTTTGTGTCTCTATCTCCTTCAGTTCTGCTCTGATCTTAGTTATTTCTTGCCTTCTGCTAGCTTTGGAATGTGTTTGCTCTTGCTTCTCTAGTTCTTTTAATTGCGATGTTAGAGTGTCAATTTTAGATCTTTCCTGCTTTCTCTTGTGGGCATTTAGTGCTATAAATTTCCCTCTACACACTGCTTTAAATGTGTCCCAGAGATTCTGGTATGTTGTATCTTTGTTCTCATTGGTTTCAAAGAACATCTTTATTTCTGCCTTCATTTCGTTATGTACCCAGTAGTCATTCAGGAGCAGGTTGTTCAGTTTCCATGTAGTTGAGCGGTTTTGATTGAGTTTCTTAGTCCTGAGTTCTAGTTTGATTGCACTGTGGTCTGAGAGACAGTTTGTTATAATTTCTGTTCTTGTACATTTGCTGAGGAGTGCTTTACTTCCAATTACGTGGTCAATTTTGGAGTAAGTACAATGTGGTGCTGAGAAGAATGTATATTCTGTTGATTTGGGGTGGAGAGTTCTATAGATGTCTATTAGGTCTGCTTGCTGCAGAGATGAGTTCAATTCCTGGATATCCTTGTTCACTTTCTGTCTCGTTGATCTGTCTAATGTTGACAGTGGAGTGTTGAAGTCTCCCATTATTATTGTATGGGAGTCTAAGTCTCTTTGTATGTCTCTAAGGACTTGCTTTATGAATCTGGGTGCTCCTGTATTGGGTGCATATATATTTAGGATAGTTAGCTCTTCCTGTTGAATTGATCCCTTTACCATTCTGTAATGGCCTTCTTTGTCTCTTTTGATCTTTGATGGTTTAAAGTCTGTTTTATCAGAGACTAGGATTGCAACCCCCGCTTTTTTTTGTTCTCCATTTGCTTGGTAAATCTTCCTCCATCCCTTTATTTTGAGCCTATGTATGTCTCTGCATGTGAGATGGGTCTCCTGAATACAGCAGACTGATGGGTCTTGAGTCTTTATCCAGTTTGCCAGTCTGTGTCTTTTCATTGGAGCATTTAGTCCATTTACATTTAAGGTTAATATTGTTATGTGTGAACTTGATCCTGCCATTATGATATTAACTGGTTATTTTGCTCGTTAGTTGATGCAGTTTCTTCCTAGCCTCGATGGTCTTTACATTTTGGCATGTTTTTGAGATGGCTGGTACCGGTTGTTCCTTTCCATGTTGAGTGCTTCCTTCAGGGTCTCTTGTAAGGCAGGCCTAGTGGTGACAAAATCTCTAAGCATTTGCTTATCTGTAAAGGATTTTATTTCTTCTTCACTTATGAAACTTAGTTTGGCTGGATATGAAATTCTGGGTTGAAAATTCTTTTCTTTAAGAATGTTGAATATTGACCCCCACTCTCTTCTGGCTTGTAGAGTTTCTGCTGAGAGATCTGCTGTTAGTCTGATGGGCTTCCCTTTGTGGGTAACCCGACCTTTCTCTCTGGCTGCCCTTAAGATTTTTTCCTTCATTTCAACTTTGGTGAATCTGGCAATTATGTGTCTTGGAGTTGCTCTTCTCGAGGAGTATCTTTGTGGCGTTCTCTGTATTTCCTGGATTTGAATGTTGGCCTGCCCTACTAGGTTGGGGAAGTTCTCCTGGATGATGTCCTGAAGAGTGTTTTCCAACTTGGTTCCATTTTCCCCCTCACTTTCAGGCACCCCAATCAGACGGAGATTTGGTCTTTTTACATAATCCCATACTTCTTGCAGGCTTTGTTCATTTCTTTTTCTTCTTTTTTCTTTTGGTTTCTCTTCTCGCTTCATTTCATTCATTTGATCCTCAATCACTGATACTCTTTCTTCCAGTTGATCGAGTCGGTTACTGAAGCTTGTGCATTTGTCACGTATTTCTCGTGTCATGGTTTTCATCTCTTTCATTTCGTTTATGACCTTCTCTGCATTAATTACTCTAGCCATCAATTCTTCCACTTTTTTTCCAAGATTTTTAGTTTCTTTGCGCCGGGTACGTAATTCCTCCTTTAGCTCTGAGAAATTTGATGGACTGAAGCCTTCTTCTCTCATCTCGTCAAAGTCATTCTCCGTCCAGCTTTGATCCGTTGCTGGCGATGAGCTGCGCTCCTTTGCTGGGGGAGATGTGCTCTTATTTTTTGAATTTCCAGCTTTTCTGCCCTGCTTTTTCCCCATCTTTGTGGTTTTATCTGCCTCTGATCTTTGATGATGGTGATGTACTGATGGGGTTTTGGTGTAGGTGTCCTTCCTGTTTGATAGCTTTCCTTCTAACAGTCAGAACCCTCAGCTGTAGGTCTGTTGGAGATTGCTTGAGGTCCACTCCAGAGCCTGTTTGCCTGGATATCAGCAGCAGAGGCTGCAGAAGATAGAATATTTCTGAACAGCGAGTGTACCTGTCTGATTCTTGCTTTGGAAGCTTCCTCTCAGGGGTGTAGTCCACTCTGTGAGGTGTGGGGTGTCAGACTGCCCCTAGTGGGGGATGTCTCCCAGTTAGGCTACTCAGGGGTCAGGGACCCGCTTGAGCAGGGAGTCTGTCCCTTCTCAGATCTCAACCTCCGTGTTGGGAGATCCACTGCTCTCTTCAAAGCTGTCAGACAGAGTCGTTTGTGTCTGCAGAGGTGTCTGCTGCTTTGTTATTGTTTACTGTGCCCTGCCCCCAGAGGTGGAGTCTACAGAGACAGGCAGGTTTCCTTGAGCTGCTGTGAGCTCCACCCAGTTCGAGCTTCCCAGCAGCTTTGTTTACCTACTTAAGCCTCAGCAATGGCGGGCGCCCCTCCCCCAGCCTCGCTGCTGCCTTGCCGGTAGATCACAGACTGCTGTGCTAGCAATGAGGGAGGCTCCGTGCGTGTGGGACCCTCCCGGCCAGGTGTGGGATATGATCTCCTGGTGTGCCTGTTTGCTCAAAGCGCAGTATTGGGGTGGGAGTTACCC